>NW_027646111.1:0-158000 GCF_951394435.1 Stenella coeruleoalba | reverse complement strand
TTGTACTGTAAACGAGGTTCTTGTAAACAGAGCCGTTCCAAACTTTGGGGTGGCTGTGTCTTTTTGATTTTAATTTCCCTAAGCTATAGGACCATAAGTGGCAGTGCCCTAGGCTCTGTTGCTTTGTTTTTTAGATGTTTCAGGAAACACCATACACTTCTCCCGAGTGTCTGTTGGCAATTTACATCCCGCCCATCAGCATAACAAGGCTCCCAGTTCTCCATGGCCTGTCCTGCCTTTCTGGATTTTACCCTTTTTTCAGATGGCCCTTTTGACCGGGGGGAAGTGAGACTTCATTGTAGTGCAGATTTCCTTTGCAAGCTTGCTTGGTTGGCCAAAAAGGGCGTATGCGTTTTTTCCTGAATATATTCAGGAAAAACCGTATACGCCCTTTTTGGCCAAGTGCATCATTGTGGACGTTCTGCCTCTTTTCCTATGCTTTCAATGCAATTCCAGTCTACCTCCTGAAATCGGTTTCCTGCAATTCTGCCCCGCTTTCAAGTCCTCTTGGCAGCCTTACTTCAGTCTATTTTTGGACGATAGCTGTCATTTATAACTCTGCAGGTTTGTGAATTACAGTGCCCCTGAGCTCCTTTCTTCAACTCGCTTTCTTGTGACCTGGCCGCAACACCGCAGGATGGCTTCAGGCCCTAATCTGGTTCCGGCCCGGCATGCTGAGCCTTTGGTTAATTCCTCTTCCTGGTGGGAAATGAGAGTTAAATTTGCCCGTCCAGACACCTCCAGCTAGCCTCTCATTGGTTCTCGCTATTCCTGTTCATCTTCCGCAGAAATTGCAAACTGGGCCAAACAGGAGGTTAAAGGGAGTGACTCTCCAAGTGTGGAGAGTGTTAGTAAAGTGTCTGGAATGTTGCACCCGAGTACCAGGGGAGGAAAACTGAGACATATTTGAACACGTCTCCCGATCACATGGTTGATCATACTCTAGGTTCCACATGCATGTTTTAGCTGAAGGAAGAATACCTTAAACCTGGGTAGTTGAAACCTGTGGAATGGGTACCATGCAATATGACTTCAAAGGGTCTTCATTTGCTCACCGAACCTCTCCAATCCTAGCACTGCTGCGTTTATGCCCCTGTACACATGCTTGATTCTCTTTCGGAGACATAGCAATCCATAGGTTTTAAGATACTTACTAGTCAGGTACATTCTTAGGCGTTTAATATGCGGTGTTGAGTCCATTTCGTTGAGCAAGGAGTAGCTCTTGTCTATTCCATATTTGGCTTAAGGAACTTTATCTGTGCTCATTTCAATCTCTGGTTTTATGCAGCACCCCAACTCACCTTTACCCTTAAGCAAGAATAAGTTGGTTTTCTAAATTTGAGACCCTGTTCTGTTCTGTAATTCAGTTCCTGTGTAGCCAAGTTTACATTCCGTGTATTACTGATATCTTATGATGTTTCTTTTTCTGTGTGACTTATTTCAGTTAGAATCATCATACCTGAATCCCCTCATTGTGCTGCTAAGGGCCTGATGACACAGATTTCATTGCTGAGTGATATTGCTTTGTAAGTAAATACCACAACTTCTTTATCCATTTTTCACTTTCTGTGATGTTGAACTTGTAGTGTAAACGAGGTTCTTGTAAACAGAGCCGTTCCAAACTTTGGGGTGGCTGTGTCTTTTTGATTTTAATTTCCCTAAGCTATAGGACCATAAGTGGAAGTGCCCTAGGTTCTGTTGCTTTGTTTTTTAGATGTTTCAGGAAACACCATACACTTCTCCCGAGTGGTTGTTGGCAATTTACATCCCGCCCATCAGCATAACAAGGCTCCCAGTTCTCCATGGCCTGTCCTGCCTTTCTGGATTTTACACTTTTTTCAGATGGCCCTTTTGACCGGGGGGAAGTGAGACTTCATTGTAGTGCAGATTTCCTTTGCAAGCTTGCTTGGTTGGCCAAAAAGGGCGTATGCGTTTTTTCCTGAATATATTCAGGAAAAAACGCATACGCCCTTTTTGGCCAAGTGCATCATTGTGGACGTTCTGCCTCTTTTCCTATGCTTTCAATGCAATTCCAGTCTACCTCCTGAAATCGGTTTCCTGCAATTCTGCCCCGCTTTCAAGTCCTCTTGGCAGCCTTACTTCAGTCTATTTTTGGACGATAGCTGTCATTTATAACTCTGCAGGTTTGTGAATTACAGTGCCCCTGAGCTCCTTTCTTCAACTCGCTTTCTTTTCAGCTGGCCGCAACACCACAGGATGGCTTCAGGCCCTAATCTGATTCTGGCATGGCACGCTGAGCCTTTGGTTAATTCCTCTTCCTGTTAGGAAATGAGAGTTAAATTTGCCCGTCCAGACACCTCCAGCTAGTCTCCATTGGTTCTCGCTATTCCTGTTCATCTTCCGCAGAAATTGCAAACTGGGCCAAACAGGAAGTTAAAGGGACTGACTCTCCAAGTCGGGAGAGTGTTAGTAAAGCGTCTGGAATGTTGCACCCGAGTACCAGGGTACGAAAACTGAGACATATTTGAACACGTCTCCCGATCACATGGTTGATCATACTCTAGGTTCCACATGCATGTTTTAGCTGAAGGAAGAATACCTTAAACCTGGAGAGTTGAAACCCGTGGAATGGGTACCATGCAATATGATTTCAAAGGGTCTTCATTTGCTCACCGAACCTCTCCAATCCTATCACTGCTGCGTTTATGCCCCTGTACACATGCTTGATTCTATTTTGGAGACATAGCAATCCATAGGTTTTAAGATACTTACAAGTCAGGTACATTCTTAGGCGTTTAATATGCAGTGTTGATTCCATTTCGTTGAGCAAGGAGTAGCTCTTGTCTATTCCATATTTGGCTTAAGGAACTTTATCTGTGCTCATTTCAATCTCTGGTTTTATGCAGCACCCCAACTCACCTTTACCCTTAAGCAAGCATAAGTTGGTTTTCTAAATTTGAGTCCCTGTTCTGTTCTGTAATTCAGTTCCTGTGTAGCCAAGTTTACATTCCGTGTATTACTGATATCTTATGATGTTTCTTTTTCTGTGTGACTTACTTCAGTTAGAATCATCATACCTGAATCCACTCATTGTGCTGCTAAGGGCCTGATGACACAGATTTCATTGCTGAGTGATATTGCTTTGTAAGTAAATACCACAACTTCTTTCTCCATTTTTCACTTTCTGCGATGTTGAACTTGTACTGTAAACGAGGTTCTTGTAAACAGAGCCGTTCCAAACTTTGGGGTGGCTGTGTCTTTTTGATTTTAATTTCCCTAAGCTATAGGACCATAAGTGGAAGTGCCCTAGGTTCTGTTGCTTTGTTTTTTAGATGTTTCAGGAAACACCATACACTTCTCCCGAGTGTCTGTTGGCAATTTACATCCCGCCCATCAGCATAACAAGGCTCCCAGTTCTCCATGGCCTGTCCTGCCTTTCTGGATTTTACACTTTTTTCAGATGGCCCTTTTGACCGGGGGGAAGTGAGACTTCATTGTAGTGCAGATTTCCTTTGCAAGCTTGCTTGGTTGGCCAAAAAGGACGTATGCGTTTTTTCCTGAATATATTCAGGAAAAAACGCATACGCCCTTTTTGGCCAAGTGCATCATTGTGGACGTTCTGCCTCTTTTCCTATGCTTTCAATGCAATTCCAGTCTACCTCCTGAAATCGGTTTCCTGCAATTCTGCCCCGCTTTCAAGTCCTCTTGGCAGCCTTACTTCAGTCTATTTTTGGACGATAGCTGTCATTTATAACTCTGCAGGTTTGTGAATTACAGTGCCCCTGAGCTCCTTTCTTCAACTCGCTTTCTTTTCAGCTGGCCGCAACACCACAGGATGGCTTCAGGCCCTAATCTGATTCTGGCATGGCACGCTGAGCCTTTGGTTAATTCCTCTTCCTGTTAGGAAATGAGAGTTAAATTTGCCCGTCCAGACACCTCCAGCTAGTCTCCATTGGTTCTCGCTATTCCTGTTCATCTTCCGCAGAAATTGCAAACTGGGCCAAACAGGAAGTTAAAGGGACTGACTCTCCAAGTCGGGAGAGTGTTAGTAAAGCGTCTGGAATGTTGCACCCGAGTACCAGGGTACGAAAACTGAGACATATTTGAACACGTCTCCCGATCACATGGTTGATCATACTCTAGGTTCCACATGCATATTTTAGCTGAAGGAAGAATACCTTAAACCTGGAGAGTTGAAACCCGTGGAATGGGTACCATGCAATATGATTTCAAAGGGTCTTCATTTGCTCACCGAACCTCTCCAATCCTATCACTGCTGCGTTTATGCCCCTGTACACATGCTTGATTCTATTTTGGAGACATAGCAATCCATAGGTTTTAAGATACTTACAAGTCAGGTACATTCTTAGGCGTTTAATATGCAGTGTTGATTCCATTTCGTTGAGCAAGGAGTAGCTCTTGTCTATTCCATATTTGGCTTAAGGAACTTTATCTGTGCTCATTTCAATCTCTGGTTTTATGCAGCACCCCAACTCACCTTTACCCTTAAGCAAGCATAAGTTGGTTTTCTAAATTTGAGTCCCTGTTCTGTTCTGTAATTCAGTTCCTGTGTAGCCAAGTTTACATTCCGTGTATTACTGATATCTTATGATGTTTCTTTTTCTGTGTGACTTACTTCAGTTAGAATCATCATACCTGAATCCACTCATTGTGCTGCTAAGGGCCTGATGACACAGATTTCATTGCTGAGTGATATTGCTTTGTAAGTAAATACCACAACTTCTTTCTCCATTTTTCACTTTCTGCGATGTTGAACTTGTACTGTAAACGAGGTTCTTGTAAACAGAGCCGTTCCAAACTTTGGGGTGGCTGTGTCTTTTTGATTTTAATTTCCCTAAGCTATAGGACCATAAGTGGAAGTGCCCTAGGTTCTGTTGCTTTGTTTTTTAGATGTTTCAGGAAACACCATACACTTCTCCCGAGTGTCTGTTGGCAATTTACATCCCGCCCATCAGCATAACAAGGCTCCCAGTTCTCCATGGCCTGTCCTGCCTTTCTGGATTTTACACTTTTTTCAGATGGCCCTTTTGACCGGGGGGAAGTGAGACTTCATTGTAGTGCAGATTTCCTTTGCAAGCTTGCTTGGTTGGCCAAAAAGGACGTATGCGTTTTTTCCTGAATATATTCAGGAAAAAACGCATACGCCCTTTTTGGCCAAGTGCATCATTGTGGACGTTCTGCCTCTTTTCCTATGCTTTCAATGTAATTCCAGTCTACCTCCTGAAATCGGTTTCCTGCAATTCTGCCCCGCTTTCAAGTCCTCTTGGCAGCCTTACTTCAGTCTATTTTTGGACAATAGCTGTCATTTATAACTCTGCAGGTTTGTGAATTACAGTGCCCCTGAGCTCCTTTCTTCAACTCGCTTTCTTTTGAGCTGGCTGCAACACCGCAGGATGGCTTCAGGCCCTAATCTGGTTCCGGTACGGCACGCTAAGCCTTTGGTTATTTCCTCTTCCTGTTGGGAAATGAGAGTTAAATTTGCCCGTCCAGACACCTCCAGCTAGCCTCTCATTGGTTCTCGCTATTCCTGTTCATCTTCCGCAGAAATTGCAAACTGGGCCAAACAGGAGGTTAAAGGGACTGACTCTCCAAGTCGGGAGAGTGTTAGTAAAGCGTCTGGAATGTTGCACCCGAGTACCAGGGTACGAAAACTGAGACATATTTGAACACGTCTCCCGATCACATGGTTGATCATACTCTAGGTTCCACATGCATGTTTTAGATGAAGGAAGAATACCTTAAACCTAGGTAGTTGAAACACGTGGAATGGGTACCATGCAATATGAGTTCAAAGGGTCTTCATTTGCTCACCCAACATCTCCAATCCTATCACTGCTGCGTTTATGCCCCTGTACACATGCTTGATTCTCTTTTGGAGACATAGCAATCCATAGGTTTTAAGATACTTACAAGTCAGGTACATTCTTAGGCGTTTAATATGCGGTGTTGAGTCCATTTCGTTGAGCAAGGAGTAGCTCTTGTCTATTCCATATTTGGCTTAAGGAACTTTATCTGTGCTCATTTCAATCTCTGGTTTTATGCAGCACCCCAACTCACCTTTACCCTTAAGCAAGCATAAGTTGGTTTTCTAAATTTGAGTCCCTGTTCTGTTCTGTAATTCAGTTCCTGTGTAGCCAAGTTTACATTCCGTGTATTACTGATATCTTATGATGTTTCTTTTTCTGTGTGACTTACTTCAGTTAGAATCATCATACCTGAATCCACTCATTGTGCTGCTAAGGGCCTGATGACACAGATTTCATTGCTGAGTGATATTGCTTTGTAAGTAAATACCACAACTTCTTTATCCATTTTTCACTTTCTGCGATGTTGAACTTGTACTGTAAACGAGGTTCTTGTAAACAGAGCCATTCCAAACTTTGGGGTGGCTGTGTCTTTTTGATTTTAATTTCCCTAAGCTATAGGACCATAAGTGGAAGTGCCCTAGGTTCTGTTGCTTTGTTTTTTAGATGTTTCAGGAAACACCATACACTTCTCCCGAGTGGTTGTTGGCAATTTACATCCCGCCCATCAGCATAACAAGGCTCCCAGTTCTCCATGGTCTGTCCTGCCTTTCTGGATTTTACACTTTATTCAGATGGCCCTTTTGACCGGGGGGAAGTGAGACTTCATTGTAGTGCAGATTTCCTTTGCAAGCTTGCTTGGTTGGCCAAAAAGGACGTATGCGTTTTTTCCTGAATATATTCAGGAAAAAACGCATACGCCCTTTTTGGCCAAGTGCATCATTGTGGACGTTCTGCCTCTTTTCCTATGCTTTCAATGTAATTCCAGTCTACCTCCTGAAATCGGTTTCCTGCAATTCTGCCCCGCTTTCAAGTCCTCTTGGCAGCCTTACTTCAGTATATTTTTGGACAATAGCTGTCATTTATAACTCTGCAGGTTTGTGAATTACAGTGCCCCTGAGCTCCTTTCTTCAACTCGCTTTCTTTTGAGCTGGCCGCAACACCGCAGGATGGCTTCAGGCCCTAATCTGGTTCCGGTACGGCACGCTGAGCCTTTGGTTATTTCCTCTTCCTGGTGGGAAATGAGAGTTAAATTTGCCCGTCCAGACACCTCCAGCTAGCCTCTCATTGGTTCTCGCTATTCCTGTTCATCTTCCGCAGAAATTGCAAACTGGGCCAAACAGGAGGTTAAAGGCGCTGACTCTCCAAGTGGGGAGAGTGTTAGTAAAGCGTCTGGAATGTTGCACCCGAGTACCAGGGGAGGAAAACTGAGACATATTTGAACACGTCTCCCGTTCACATGGTTGATCATACTTGGGTTCCACATGCATGTTTTAGCTGAAGGAAGAATACCTTAAACGTGGAGAGTTGAGACCCGTGGAATGGGTACCATGCAATATGACTTCAAAGGGTCTTCATTTGCTCACCGAACCTCTCCAATCCTATCACTGCTGCGTTTATGCCCCTGTACACATGCTTGATTCTCTTTCGGAGACATAGCAATCCATAGGTTTTAAGATACTTACTAGTCAGGTACATTCTTAGGCGTTTAATATGCGGTGTTGAGTCCATTTCGTTGAGCAAGGAGTAGCTCTTGTCTATTCCATATTTGACTTAAGGAACTTTATCTGTGCTCATTTCAATCTCTGGTTTTATGCAGCACCCCAACTCACCTTTACCCTTAAGCAAGCATAAGTTGGTTTTCTAAATTTGAGACCCTGTTCTGTTCTGTAATTCAGTTCCTGTGTAGCCAAGTTTACATTCCGTGTATTAGTGATATCTTATGATGTTTCATTTTCTGTGTGACTTATTTCAGTTAGAATCATCATACCTGCATCCACTCATTGTGATGCTAAGGGCCTGATGACACAGATTTCATTGCTGAGTGATATTGCTTTGTAAGTAAATACCACAACTTCTTTATCCATTTTTCACTTTCTGCGATGTTGAACTTGTACTGTAAACGAGGTTCTTGTAAACAGAGGCGTCCCAAACTTTGGGGTGGCTGTGTCTTTTTGATTTTAATTTCCCTAAGCTATAGGACCATAAGTGGAAGTGCCCTAGGCTCTGTTGCTTTGTTTTTTAGATGTTTCAGGAAACACCATACACTTCTCCCGAGTGTCTGTTGGCAATTTACATCCCGCCCATCAGCATAACAAGGCTCCCAGTTCTCCATGGCCTGTCCTGCCTTTCTGGATTTTACACTTTTTTCAGATGGCCCTTTTGACTGGGGGGAAGTGAGACTTCATTGTAGTGCAGATTTCCTTTGCAAGCTTGCTTGGTTCGCCAAAAAGGGTGTATGCGTTTTTTCCTGAATATATTCAGGAAAAAACGCATACGCCCTTTTTGGCCAAGTGCATCATTGTGGACGTTCTGCCTCTTTTCCTATGCTTTCAATGCAATTCCAGTCTACCTCCTGAAATCGGTTTCCTGCAATTCTGCCCCGCTTTCAAGTCCTCTTGGCAGCCTTACTTCAGTATATTTTTGGACGATAGCTGTCATTTATAACTCTGCAGGTTTGTGAATTACAGTGCCCCTGAGCTCCTTTCTTCAACTCGCTTTCTTGTGACCTGGCCGCAACACCGCAGGATGGCTTCAGGCCCTAATCTGATTCTGGCATGGCACACTGAGCCTTTGGTTAATTCCTCTTCCTGGTAGGAAATGAGAGTTAAATTTGCCCGTCCAGACACCTCCAGCTAGTCTCCATTGGTTCTCGCTATTCCTGTTCATCTTCCGCAGAAATTGCAAACTGGGCCAAACAGGAGGTTAAAGGGACTGACTCTCCAAGTCGGGAGAGTGTTAGTAAAGCGTCTGGAATGTTGCACCCGAGTACCAGGGTACGAAAACTGAGACATATTTGAACACGTCTCCCGATCACATGGTTGATCATACTCTAGGTTCCACATGCATGTTTTAGATGAAGGAAGAATACCTTAAACCTAGGTAGTTGAAACACGTGGAATGGGTACCATGCAATATGAGTTCAAAGGGTCTTCATTTGCTCACCCAACATCTCCAATCCTATCACTGCTGCGTTTATGCCCCTGTACACATGCTTGATTCTCTTTTGGAGACATAGCAATCCATAGGTTTTAAGATACTTACAAGTCAGGTACATTCTTAGGCGTTTAATATGCGTTGTTGAGTCCATTTCGTTGAGCAAGGAGTAGCTCTTGTCTATTCCATATTTGGCTTAAGGAACTTTATCTGTGCTCATTTCAATCTCTGGTTTTATGCAGCACCCCAACTCACCTTTACCCTTAAACAAGCATAAGTTGGTTTTCTAAATTTGAGTCCCTGTTCTGTTCTGTAATTCAGTTCCTGTGTAGCCAAGTTTACATTCCGTGTATTACTGATATCTTATGATGTTTCTTTTTCTGTGTGACTTACTTCAGTTAGAATCATCATACCTGAATCCACTCATTGTGCTGCTAAGGTCCTGATGACACAGATTTCATTGCTGAGTGATATTGCTTTGTAAGTAAATACCACAACTTCTTTATCCATTTTTCACTTTCTGCGATGTTGAACTTGTACTGTAAACGAGGTTCTTGTAAACAGAGCCGTTCCAAATTTTGGGGTGGCTGTGTCTTTTTGATTTTAATTTCCCTAAGCTATAGGACCATAAGTGGAAGTGCCCTCGGCTCTGTTGCTTTGTTTGTTAGTTGTTTCAGGAAACACCATACACTTCTCCCAAGTGGTTCTTGGCAATTTACATCCCGCCCATCAGCATAACAAGGCTCCCAGTTCTCCATGGCCTGTCCTGCCTTTCTGGATTTTACCCTTTTTTCAGATGGCCCTTTTGACCGGGGGGAAGTGAGACTTCATTGTAGTGCAGATTTCCTTTGCAAGCTTGCTTGGTTGGCCAAAAAGGGCGTATGCGTTTTTTCCTGAATATATTCAGGAAAAAACGCATACGCCCTTTTTGGCCAAGTGCATCATTGTGGACGTTCTGCCTCTTTTCCTATGCTTTCAATGCAATTCCAGTCTACCTCCTGAAATCGGTTTCCTGCAATTCTGCCCCGCTTTCAAGTCCTCTTGGCAGCCTTACTTCAGTCTATTTTTGGACGATAGCTGTCATTTATAACTCTGCAGGTTTGTGAATTACAGTGCCCCTGAGCTCCTTTCTTCAACTTCTTTCTTGTGACCTGGCCGCAACACCGCAGGATGGCTTCAGGCCCTAATCTGGATCCGGCACGGCACGCTGAGCCTTTGGTTATTTCCTCTTCCTGGTGGGAAATGAGAGTTAAATTTGCCCGTCCAGACACCTCCAGCTAGTCTCTCATTGGTTCTCGCTATTCCTGTTCATCTTCCGCAGAAATTGCAAACTGGGCCAAACAGGAGGTTAAAGGCGCTGACTCTCCAAGTGGGGAGAGTGTTAGTAAAGCATCTGGAATGTTGCACCCGAGTACCAGGGGAGGAAAACTGAGACAAATTTGAACACGTCTCCCGTTCACATGGTTGATCATACTTGGGTTCCACATGCATGTTTTAGCTGAAGGAAGAATACCTAAAACCTGGGTAGTTGAAACCCGTGGAATGGGTACCATGCAATATGACTTCAAAGGGTCTTCATTTGCTCACCGAACCTCTCCAATCCTATCACTGCTGCGTTTATGCCCCTGTACACATGCTTGATTCTCTTTCGGAGACATAGAAATCCATAGGTTTTAAGATACTTACTAGTCAGGTACATTCTTAGGCGTTTAATATGCGGTGTTTAGTCCATTTCGTTGAGCAAGGAGTAGCTCTTGTCTATTCCATATTTGGCTTAAGGAACTTTATCTGTGCTCATTTCAATCTCTGGTTTTATGCAGCACCCCAACTCACCTTTCCCCTTAAGCAAGCATAAGTTGGTTTTCTAAATTTGAGACCCTGTTCTGTTTTGGAATGCAGTTCCTGTGTAGCCAAGTTTACATTCCGTGTATTAGTGATATCTTATGATGTTTCTTTTTCTGTGTGACTTATTTCAGTTAGAATCATCGTACCTGAATCTACTCATTATGCTGCTACGGGCCTGATGACATAGATTTCATTGCTGAGTGATACTGCATTGTACGTAAGTACCACAAGTTCTTTATGCATTTTTCACTTTCTGTGATATTGAACTTGTACGGTAAACGAGGTTCTTGTAAACAGAGGCGTCCCAAACTTTGGGGTGGCTGTGTCTTTTTGATTTTAATTTCCCTAAGCTATAGGACCATAAGTGGAAGTGCCCTAGGCTCTGTTGCTTTGTTTTTTAGATGTTTCAGGAAACACCATACACTTCTCCCGAGTGTCTGTTGGCAATTTACATCCCGCCCATCAGCATAACAAGGCTCCCAGTTCTCCATGGCCTGTCCTGCCTTTCTGGATTTTACCCTTTTTTCAGATGGCCCTTTTGACCGGGGGGAAGTGAGACTTCATTGTAGTGCAGATTTCCTTTGCAAGCTTGCTTGGTTGGCCAAAAAGTGCGTATGCGTTTTTTCCTGAATATATTCAGGAAAAAACGCATATGCCCTTTTTGGCCAAGTGCATCATTGTGGACTTTCTGCCTCTTTTCCTATGCTTTCAATGCAATTCCAGTCTACCTCCTGAAATCGGTTTCCTGCAATTCTGCCCCGCTTTCAAGTCCTCTTGGCAGCCTTACTTCAGTCTATTTTTGGACGATAGCTGTCATTTATAACTCTGCAGGTTTGTGAATTACAGTGCCCCTGAGCTCCTTTCTTCAACTCGCTTTCTTGTGACCTGGCCGCAACACCGCAGGATGGCTTCAGGCCCTAATCTGGATCCGGCACGGCACGCTGAGCCTTTGGTAATTTCCTCTTCCTGGTGGGAAATGAGAGTTAAATTTGCCCGTCCAGACACCTCCAGCTAGTCTCTCATTGGTTCTCGCTATTCCTGTTCATCTTCCGCAGAAATTGCAAACTGGGCCAAACAGGAGGTTAAAGGGACTGACTCTCCAAGTCGGGAGAGTGTTAGTAAAGCGTCTGGAATGTTGCACCCGAGTACCAGGGTACGAAAACTGGGACATATTTGAACACGTCTCCCGATCACATGGTTGATCATACTCTAGGTTCCACATGCATGTTTTAGCTGAAGGAAGAATACCTAAAACCTGGAGAGTTGAGACCCGTGTAATGGGTACCATGCAATATGACTTCAAAGGGTCTTCATTTGCTCACGAACCTCTCCAATCCTATCACTGCTGCGTTTATGCCCCTGTACACATGCTTGATTCTCTTTCGGAGACATAGCAATCCATAGGTTTTAAGATACTTACTAGTCAGGTACATTCTTAGGCGTTTAATATGCGGTGTTGAGTCCATTTCGTTGAGCAAGGAGTAGCTCTTGTCTATTCCATATTTGGCTTAAGGAACTTTATCTGTGCTCATTTCAATCTCTGGTTTTATGCAGCACCCCAACTCACCTTTCCCCTTAAGCAAGCATAAGTTGGTTTTCTAAATTTGAGACCCTGTTCTGTTTTGGAATGCAGTTCCTGTGTAGCCAAGTTTACATTCCATGTATTAGTGATATCTTATGATGTTTCTTTTTCTGTGTGACTTATTTCAGTTAGAATCATCGTACCTGAATCTACTCATTATGCTGCTACGGGCCTGATGACATAGATTTCATTGCTGAGTGATACTGCATTGTACGTAAGTACCACAAGTTCTTTATGCATTTTTCACTTTCTGTGATATTGAACTTGTACGGTAAACGAGATTCTTGTAAACAGAGGCGTTCCAAATTTTGGGGTGGCTGTGTCTTTTTGATTTTAATTTCCCTAAGCTATAGGACCATAAGTGGAAGTGCCCTCGGCTCTGTTGCTTTGTTTGTTAGTTGTTTCAGGAAACACCATACACTTCTCCCAAGTGGTTCTTGGCAATTTACATCCCGCCCATCAGCATAACAAGGCTCCCAGTTCTCCATGGCCTGTCCTGCCTTTCTGGATTTTACCCTTTTTTCAGATGGCCCTTTTGACCGGGGGGAAGTGAGACTTCATTGTAGTGCAGATTTCCTTTGCAAGCTTGCTTGGTTGGCCAAAAAGGGCGTATGCGTTTTTTCCTGAATATATTCAGGAAAAAACGCATACGCCCTTTTTGGCCAAGTGCATCATTGTGGACGTTCTGCCTCTTTTCCTATGCTTTCAATGCAATTCCAGTCTACCTCCTGAAATCGGTTTCCTGCAATTCTGCCCCGCTTTCAAGTCCTCTTGGCAGCCTTACTTCAGTCTATTTTTGGACGATAGCTGTCATTTATAACTCTGCAGGTTTGTGAATTACAGTGCCCCTGAGCTCCTTTCTTCAACTTCTTTCTTGTGACCTGGCCGCAACACCGCAGGATGGCTTCAGGCCCTAATCTGGATCCGGCACGGCACGCTGAGCCTTTGGTTATTTCCTCTTCCTGGTGGGAAATGAGAGTTAAATTTGCCCGTCCAGACACCTCCAGCTAGTCTCTCATTGGTTCTCGCTATTCCTGTTCATCTTCCGCAGAAATTGCAAACTGGGCCAAACAGGAGGTTAAAGGCGCTGACTCTCCAAGTGGGGAGAGTGTTAGTAAAGCGTCTGGAATGTTGCACCCGAGTACCAGGGGAGGAAAACTGAGACATATTTGAACACGTCTCCCGATCACATGGTTGATCATACTCTGGGTTCCACATGCATGTTTTAGCTGAAGGAAGAACACCTAAAACCTGGGTAGTTGAAATCCGTGGAATGGGTACCATGCAATATGACTTCAAAGGGTCTTCATTTGCTCACCGAACCTCTCCAATCCTATCACTGCTGCGTTTATGCCCCTGTACACATGCTTGATTCTCTTTCAGAGACATAGCAATCCATAGGTATTAAGATACTTACTAGTCAGGTACATTCTTAGGCGTTTAATATGCGGTGTTGAGTCCATTTCGTGGAGCAAGGAGTAGCTCTTGTCTATTCCATATTTGGCTTAAGGAACTTTATCTGTGCTCATTTCAATCTCTGGTTTTATGCAGCAACCCAACTCACCTTTCCCCTTAAGCAAGCATAAGTTGGTTTTCTAAATTTGAGAACCTGTTCTGTTTTGGAATTCAGTTCTTGTGTAGCCAAGTTTACATTCCGTGTATTAGTGATATCTTATGATGTTTCTTTTTCTGTGTGACTTATTTCAGTTAGAATCATCGTACCTGAATCTACTCATTATGCTGCTACGGGCCTGATGACATAGATTTCATTGCTGAGTGATACTGCATTGTACGTAAGTACCACAATTTCTTTATCCATTTTTCACTTTCTGCGATGTTGAACTTGTACTGTAAATGAGGTTCTTGTAAACAGAGCCGTTCCAAATTTTGGGGTGGCTGTGTCTTTTTGATTTTAATTTCCCTAAGCTATAGGACCATAAGTGGAAGTGCCCTCGGCTCTGTTGCTTTGTTTGTTAGTTGTTTCAGGAAACACCATACACTTCTCCCAAGTGGTTCTTGGCAATTTACATCCCGCCCATCAGCATAACAAGGCTCCCAGTTCTCCATGGCCTGTCCTGCCTTTCTGGATTTTACCCTTTTTTCAGATGGCCCTTTTGACCGGGGGGAAGTGAGACTTCATTGTAGTGCAGATTTCCTTTGCAAGCTTGCTTGGTTGGCCAAAAAGGGCGTATGCGTTTTTTCCTGAATATATTCAGGAAAAAACGCATACGCCCTTTTTGGCCAAGTGCATCATTGTGGACGTTCTGCCTCTTTTCCTATGCTTTCAATGCAATTCCAGTCTACCTCCTGAAATCGGTTTCCTGCAATTCTGCCCCGCTTTCAAGTCCTCTTGGCAGCCTTACTTCAGTCTATTTTTGGACGATAGCTGTCATTTATAACTCTGCAGGTTTGTGAATTACAGTGCCCCTGAGCTCCTTTCTTCAACTTCTTTCTTGTGACCTGGCCGCAACACCGCAGGATGGCTTCAGGCCCTAATCTGGATCCGGCACGGCACGCTGAGCCTTTGGTTATTTCCTCTTCCTGGTGGGAAATGAGAGTTAAATTTGCCCGTCCAGACACCTCCAGCTAGTCTCTCATTGGTTCTCGCTATTCCTGTTCATCTTCCGCAGAAATTGCAAACTGGGCCAAACAGGAGGTTAAAGGCGCTGACTCTCCAAGTGGGGAGAGTGTTAGTAAAGCATCTGGAATGTTGCACCCGAGTACCAGGGGAGGAAAACTGAGACAAATTTGAACACGTCTCCCGTTCACATGGTTGATCATACTTGGGTTCCACATGCAAGTTTTAGCTGAAGGAAGAATACCTAAAACCTGGGTAGTTGAAACCCGTGGAATGGGTACCATGCAATATGACTTCAAAGGGTCTTCATTTGCTCACCGAACCTCTCCAATCCTATCACTGCTGCGTTTATGCCCCTGTACACATGCTTGATTCTCTTTCGGAGACATAGAAATCCATAGGTTTTAAGATACTTACTAGTCAGGTACATTCTTAGGCGTTTAATATGCGGTGTTGAGTCCATTTCGTTGAGCAAGGAGTAGCTCTTGTCTATTCCATATTTGGCTTAAGGAACTTTATCTGTGCTCATTTCAATCTCTGGTTTTATGCAGCACCCCAACTCACCTTTCCCCTTAAGCAATCATAAGTTGGTTTTCTAAATTTGAGACCCTGTTCTGTTTTGGAATGCAGTTCCTGTGTAGCCAAGTTTACATTCCGTGTATTAGTGATATCTTATGATGTTTCTTTTTCTGTGTGACTTATTTCAGTTAGAATCATCGTACCTGAATCTACTCATTATGCTGCTACGGGCCTGATGACATAGATTTCATTGCTGAGTGATACTGCATTGTACGCAAGTACCACAAGTTCTTTATGCATTTTTCACTTTCTGTGATATTGAACTTGTACGGTAAATGAGGTTCTTGTAAACAGAGGCGTCCCAAACTTTGGGGTGGCTGTGTCTTTTTGATTTTAATTTCCCTAAGCTATAGGACCATAAGTGGAAGTGCCCTAGGCTCTGTTGCTTTGTTTTTTAGATGTTTCAGGAAACACCATACACTTCTCCCGAGTGTCTGTTGGCAATTTACATCCCGCCCATCAGCATAACAAGGCTCCCAGTTCTCCATGGCCTGTCCTGCCTTTCTGGATTTTACCCTTTTTTCAGATGGCCCTTTTGACCGGGGGGAAGTGAGACTTCATTGTAGTGCAGATTTCCTTTGCAAGCTTGCTTGGTTGGCCAAAAAGGGCGTATGCGTTTTTTCCTGAATATATTCAGGAAAAAACGCATATGCCCTTTTTGGCCAAGTGCATCATTGTGGACTTTCTGCCTCTTTTCCTATGCTTTCAATGCAATTCCAGTCTACCTCCTGAAATCGGTTTCCTGCAATTCTGCCCCGCTTTCAAGTCCTCTTGGCAGCCTTACTTCAGTCTATTTTTGGACGATAGCTGTCATTTATAACTCTGCAGGTTTGTGAATTACAGTGCCCCTGAGCTCCTTTCTTCAACTCGCTTTCTTGTGACCTGGCCGCAACACCGCAGGATGGCTTCAGGCCCTAATCTGGATCCGGCACGGCACGCTGAGCCTTTGGTTATTTCCTCTTCCTGGTGGGAAATGAGAGTTAAATTTGCCCGTCCAGACACCTCCAGCTAGTCTCTCATTGGTTCTCGCTATTCCTGTTCATCATCCGCAGAAATTACAAACTGGGCCAAACAGGAGGTTAAAGGGACTGACTCTCCAAGTCGGGAGAGTGTTAGTAAAGCGTCTGGAATGTTGCACCCGAGTACCAGGGTACGAAAACTGGGACATATTTGAACACGTCTCCCGATCACATGGTTGATCATACTCTAGGTTCCACATGCATGTTTTAGCTGAAGGAAGAATACCTAAAACCTGGGTAGTTGAAACCCGTGGAATGGGTACCATGCAATATGACTTCAAAGGGTCTTCATTTGCTCACGAACCTCTCCAATCCTATCACTGCTGCGTTTATGCCCCTGTACACATGCTTGGTTCTCTTTCGGAGACATAGCAATCCATAGGTTTTAAGATACTTACTAGTCAGGTACATTCTTAGGCGTTTAATATGCGGTGTTGAGTCCATTTCGTTGAGCAAGGAGTAGCTCTTGTCTATTCCATATTTGGCTTAAGGAACTTTATCTGTGCTCATTTCAATCTCTGGTTTTATGCAGCACCCCAACTCACCTTTCCCCTTAAGCAAGCATAAGTTGGTTTTCTAAATTTGAGACCCTGTTCTGTTTTGGAATGCAGTTCCTGTGTAGCCAAGTTTACATTCCGTGTATTAGTGATATCTTATGATGTTTCTTTTTCTGTGTGACTTATTTCAGTTAGAATCATCGTACCTGAATCTACTCATTATGCTGCTACGGGCCTGATGACATAGATTTCATTGCTGAGTGATACTGCATTGTACGTAAGTACCACAAGTTCTTTATGCATTTTTCACTTTCTGTGATATTGAACTTGTACGGTAAACGAGGTTCTTGTAAACAGAGGCGTCCCAAACTTTGGGGTGGCTGTGTCTTTTTGATTTTAATTTCCCTAAGCTATAGGACCATAAGTGGAAGTGCCCTAGGCTCTGTTGCTTTGTTTTTTAGATGTTTCAGGAAACACCATACACTTCTCCCGAGTGTCTGTTGGCAATTTACATCCCGCCCATCAGCATAACAAGGCTCCCAGTTCTCCATGGCCTGTCCTGCCTTTCTGGATTTTACCCTTTTTTCAGATGGCCCTTTTGACCGGGGGGAAGTGAGACTTCATTGTAGTGCAGATTTCCTTTGCAAGCTTGCTTGGTTGGCCAAAAAGTGCGTATGCGTTTTTTCCTGAATATATTCAGGAAAAAACGCATATGCCCTTTTTGGCCAAGTGCATCATTGTGGACTTTCTGCCTCTTTTCCTATGCTTTCAATGCAATTCCAGTCTACCTCCTGAAATCGGTTTCCTGCAATTCTGCCCCGCTTTCAAGTCCTCTTGGCAGCCTTACTTCAGTCTATTTTTGGACGATAGCTGTCATTTATAACTCTGCAGGTTTGTGAATTACAGTGCCCCTGAGCTCCTTTCTTCAACTCGCTTTCTTGTGACCTGGCCGCAACACCGCAGGATGGCTTCAGGCCCTAATCTGGATCCGGCACGGCACGCAGAGCCTTTGGTTATTTCCTCTTCCTGGTGGGAAATGAGAGTTAAATTTGCCCGTCCAGACACCTCCAGCTAGTCTCTCATTGGTTCTCGCTATTCCTGTTCATCGCCCGCAGAAATTGCAAACTGGGCCAAACAGGAGGTTAAAGGGACTGACTCTCCAAGTCGGGAGAGTGTTAGTAAAGCGTCTGGAATGTTGCACCCGAGTACCAGGGTACGAAAACTGGGACATATTTGAACACGTCTCCCGATCACATGGTTGATCATACTCTAGGTTCCACATGCATGTTTTAGCTGAAGGAAGAATACCTAAAACATGGGTAGTTGAAACCCGTGGAATGGGTACCATGCAATATGACTTCAAAGGGTCTTCATTTGCTCACGAACCTCTCCAATCCTATCACTGCTGCGTTTATGCCCCTGTACACATGCTTGATTCTCTTTCGGAGACATAGCAATCCATAGGTTTTAAGATACTTACTAGTCAGGTACATTCTTAGGCGTTTAATATGCGGTGTTGAGTCCATTTCGTTGAGCAAGGAGTAGCTCTTGTCTATTCCATATTTGGCTTAAGGAACTTTATCTGTGCTCATTTCAATCTCTGGTTTTATGCAGCACCCCAACTCACCTTTCCCCTTAAGCAAGCATAAGTTGGTTTTCTAAATTTGAGACCCTGTTCTGTTTTGGAATGCAGTTCCTGTGTAGCCAAGTTTACATTCCATGTATTAGTGATATCTTATGATGTTTCTTTTTCTGTGTGACTTATTTCAGTTAGAATCATCGTACCTGAATCTACTCATTATGCTGCTACGGGCCTGATGACATAGATTTCATTGCTGAGTGATACTGCATTGTACGTAAGTACCACAAGTTCTTTATGCATTTTTCACTTTCTGTGATATTGAACTTGTACGGTAAACGAGGTTCTTGTAAACAGAGGCGTCCCAAACTTTGGGGTGGCTGTGTCTTTTTGATTTTAATTTCCCTAAGCTATAGGACCATAAGTGGAAGTGCCCTAGGCTCTGTTGCTTTGTTTTTTAGATGTTTCAGGAAACACCATACACTTCTCCCGAGTGTCTGTTGGCAATTTACATCCCGCCCATCAGCATAACAAGGCTCCCAGTTCTCCATGGCCTGTCCTGCCTTTCTGGATTTTACACTTTTTTCAGATGGCCCTTTTGACCGGGGGGAAGTGAGACTTCATTGTAGTGCAGATTTCCTTTGCAAGTTTGCTTGGTTGGCCAAAAAGGGCGTATGCGTTTTTTCCTGAATATATTCAGGAAAAAACGCATACGCCCTTTTTGGCCAAGTGCATCATTGTGGACGTTCTGCCTCTTTTCCTATGCTTTCAATGCAATTCCAGTCTACCTCCTGAAATCGGTTTCCTGCAATTCTGCCCCGCTTTCAAGTCCTCTTGGCAGCCTTACTTCAGTCTATTTTTGGACGATAGCTGTCATTTATAACTCTGCAGGTTTGTGAATTACAGTGCCCCTGAGCTCCTTTCTTCAACTCGCTTTCTTTTGAGCTGGCCGCAACACCGCAGGATGGCTTCAGGCCCTAATCTGGATCCGGCACGGCACGCTGAGCCTTTGGTTAATTCCTCTTCCTGGTGGGAAATGAGAGTTAAATTTCCCATCCAGACACCTCCAGCTAGTCTCTCATTGGTTCTCGCTATTCCTGTTCATCTTCCACAGAAATTGCAAACTGGGCCACACAGGAGGTTAAAGGGACTGACTCTCCAAGTCGGGAGAGTGTTAGTAAAGCGTCTGGAATGTTGCACCCGAGTACCAGGGTACGAAAACTGGGACATATTTGAACACGTCTCCCGATCACATGGTTGATCATACTCTAGGTTCCACATGCATGTTTTAGCTGAAGGAAGAATACCTTAAACCTGGGTAGTTGAAACCCGTGGAATGGGTACCATGCAGTATGACTTCAAAGGGTATTCATTTGCTCACGAACCTCTCCAATCCTATCACTGCTGCATTTATGCCCCTGTACACATGCTTGATTCTCTTTCGGAGACATAGCAATCCATAGGTTTTAAGATACTTACTAGTCAGGTACATTCTTAGGCGTTTAATATGCGGTGTTGAGTCCATTTCGTTGAGCAAGGAGTAGCTCTTGTCTATTCCATATTTGGCTTAAGGAACTTTATCTGTGCTCATTTCAATCTCTGGTTTTATGCAGCACCCCAACTCACCTTTACCCTTAAGCAAGCATAAGTTGGTTTTCTAAATTTGAGACCCTGTTCTGTTTTGGAATGCAGTTCCTGTGTAGCCAAGTTTACATTCCATGTATTAGTGATATCTTATGATGTTTCTTTTTCTGTGTGACTTATTTCAGTTAGAATCATTGTACCTGAATCTACTCATTATGCTGCTACGGGCCTGATGACATAGATTTCATTGCTGAGTGATACTGCATTGTACGTAAGTACCACAAGTTCTTTATGCATTTTTCACTTTCTGTGATATTGAACTTGTACGGTAAACGAGGTTCTTGTAAACAGAGGCGTCCCAAACTTTGGGGTGGCTGTGTCTTTTTGATTTTAATTTCCCTAAGCTATAGGACCATAAGTGGTAGTGCCCTAGGCTCTGTTGCTTTGTTTTTTAGATGTTTCAGGAAAGACCATACACTTCTCCCGAGTGTCTGTTGGCAATTTACATCCCGCCCATCAGCATAACAAGGCTCCCAGTTCTCCATGGCCTGTCCTGCCTTTCTGGATTTTACCCTTTTTTCAGATGGCCCTTTTGACCGGGGGGAAGTGAGCCTTCATTGTAATGCAGATTTCCTTTGCAAGCTTGCTTGGTTGGCCAAAAAGGGCGTATGCGTTTTTTCCTGAATATATTCAGGAAAAAACGCATACGCCCTTTTTGGCCAAGTGCATCATTGTGGACGTTCTGCCTCTTTTCCTATGCTTTCAATGCAATTCCAGTCTACCTCCTGAAATCGGTTTCCTGCAATTCTGCCCCGCTTTCAAGTCCTCTTGGCAGCCTTACTTCAGTCTATTTTTGGACGATAGCTGTCATTTATAACTCGACATGTTTGTGAATTACAGTGCCCCTGAGCTCCTTTCTTCAACTCGCTTTCTTTTGAGCTGGCCGCAACACCGCAGGATGGCTTCAGGCCCTAATCTGTATCCGGCACGGCACGCTGAGCCTTTGGTTAATTCCTCTTCCTGGTGGGAAATGAGAGTTAAATTTCCCATCCAGACACCTCCAGCTAGTCTCTCATTGGTTCTCGCTATTCCTGTTCATCTTCCACAGAAATTGCAAACTGGGCCACACAGGAGGTTAAAGGGACTGACTCTCCAATTCGGGAGAGTGTTAGTAAAGCGTCTGGAATGTTGCACCCGAGTACCAGGGTACGAAAACTGAGACATATTTGAACACGTCTCCCGATCAAATGGTTGATCATACTCTGGGTTCCACATGCATGTTTTAGCTGAAGGAAGAATACCTTAAACCTGGAGAGTTAAGACCCGTGTAATGGGTACCATGCAATATGACTTCAAAGGGTCTTCATTTGCTCACCGAACCTCTCCAATCCTATCACTGCTGCGTTTAGGCCCCTGTACACATGCTTCATTCTCTTTCAGAGACATAGCAATCCATAGGTTTTAAGATACTTACTAGTCAGGTACATTCTTAGGCGTTTAATATGGGGTGTTGAGTCCATTTCGTTGAGCAAGGAGTAGCTCTTGTGTATTCCATATTTGGCTTAAGGAACTTTATCTGTGCTCATTTCAATCTCTGGTTTTATGCAGCACCCCAACTCACCTTTCCCCTTAAGCAAGCATAAGTTGGTTTTCTAAATTTGAGACCCTGTTCTGTTCTGTAATTCAGTTCTTGTGTAGCCAAGTTTACATTCCGTGTATTACTGATATCTTATGATGTTTCTTTTTCTGTGTGACTTATTTCAGTTAGAATCATCATACCTGAATCCACTCATTGTGCTGCTAAGGGCCTGATGACACAGATTTCATTGCTGAGTGATATTGCTTTGTAAGTAAATACCACAACTTCTTTATCCATTTTTCACTTTCTGCGATGTTGAACTTGTACTGTAAACGAGGTTCTTGTAAACAGAGGCGTCCCAAACTTTGGGGTGGCTGTGTCTTTTTGATTTTAATTTCCCTAAGCTATAGGACCATAAGTGGAAGTGCCCTAGGCTCTCTTGCTTTGTTTTTTAGATGTTTCAGGAAACACCATACACTTCTCCTGAGTGTCTGTTGGTAATTTACATCCCGCCCATCAGCATAACAAGGCTCCCAGTTCTCCATGGCCTGTCCTGCCTTTCTGGATTTTACACTTTTTTCAGATGGCCCTTTTGACCGGGGGGAAGTGAGACTTCATTGTAGTGCAGATTTCCTTTGCAAGCTTGCTTGGTTGGCCAAAAAGGGCGTATGCGTTTTTTCCTGAATATATTCAGGAAAAAACGCATACGCCCTTTTTGGCCAAGTGCATCATTGTGGACGTTCTGCCTCTTTTCCTGTGCTTTCAATGCAATTCCAGTCTACCTCCTGAAATCGGTTTCCTGCAATTCTGCCCCGCTTTCAAGTCCTCTTGGCAGCCTTACTTCAGTCTATTTTTGGACGATAGCTGTCATTTATAACTCTGCAGGTTTGTGAATTACAGTGCCCCTGAGCTGCTTTCTTCAACTCGCTTTCTTGTGACCTGGCCGCAACACCGCAGGATGTCTTCAGGCCCTAATCTGGTTCCGGCACGGCATGCTGAGCCTTTGGTTAATTCCTCTTCCTGGTGGGAAATGAGAGTTAAATTTGCCCATCCAGACACCTCCAGCTAGACTCTCATTGGTTCTCGCTATTCCTGTTCATCTTCCGCAGAAATTGCACACTGGGCCAAACAGGAGGTTAAAGGCGCTGACTCTCCAAGTGGGGAGAGTGTTAGTAAAGCGTCTGGAATGTTGCACCCGAGTACCAGGGGAGGAAAACTGAGACATATTTGAACACGTCTCCCGTTCACATGGTTGATCATACTTGGGTTCCACATGCATGTTTTAGCTGAAGGAAGAATACCTAAAACCTGGGTAGTTGAAACCCGTGGAATGGGTACCATGCAATATGACTTCAAAGGGTCTTCATTTGCTCACCGAACCTCTCCAATCCTATCACTGCTGCGTTTATGCCCCTGTACACATGCTTGATTCTCTTTCGGAGACATAGCAATCCATAGGTTTTAAGATACTTACTAGTCAGGTACATTCTTAGGCGTTTAATATGCGGTGTTGAGTCCATTTCGTTGAGCAAGGAGTAGCTCTTGTCTATTCCATATTTGGCTTAAGGAACTTTATCTGTGCTCATTTCAATCTCTGGTTTTATGCAGCACCCCAACTCACCTTTCCCCTTAAGCAAGCATAAGTTGGTTTTCTAAATTTGAGACCCTGCTCTGTTTTGGAATGCAGTTCCTGTGTAGCCAAGTTTACATTCCATGTATTAGTGATATCTTATGATGTTTCTTTTTCTGTGTGACTTATTTCAGTTAGAATCATCGTACCTGAATCTACTCATTATGCTGCTACGGGCCTAATGACATAGATTTCATTGCTGAGTGATACTGCATTGCACGTAAGTACCACAAGTTCTTTATGCATTTTTCACTTTCTGTGATATTGAACTTGTACGGTAAACGAGGTTCTTGTAAACAGAGGCGTCCCAAACTTTGGGGTGGCTGTGTCTTTTTGATTTTAATTTCCCTAAGCTATAGGACCATAAGTGGAAGTGCCCTAGGCTCTGTTGCTTTGTTTTTTAGATGTTTCAGGAAAGACCATACACTTCTCCCGAGTGTCTGTTGGCAATTTACATCCCGCCCATCAGCATATCAAGGCTCCCAGTTCTCCATGGCCTGTCCTGCCTTTCTGGATTTTACACTTTTTTCAGATGGCCCTTTTGACCGGGGGGAAGTGAGACTTCATTGTAGTGCAGATTTCCTTTGCAAGTTTGCTTGGTTGGCCAAAAAGGGCGTATGCGTTTTTTCCTGAATATATTCAGGAAAAAACGCATACGCCCTTTTTGGCCAAGTGCATCATTGTGGACGTTCTGCCTCTTTTCCTATGCTTTCAATGCAATTCCAGTCTACCTCCTGAAATCGGTTTCCTGCAATTCTGCCCCGCTTTCAAGTCCTCTTGGCAGCCTTACTTCAGTCTATTTTTGGACGATAGCTGTCATTTATAACTCGACAGGTTTGTGAATTACAGTGCCCCTGAGCTCCATTCTTCAACTCGCTTTCTTTTGAGCTGGCCGCAACACCTCAGGATGCCTTCAGGCCCTAATCTGGATCCGGCACGGCACGCTGAGCCTTTGGTTAATTCCTCTTCCTGGTGGGAAATGAGAGTTAAATTTCCCATCCAGACACCTCCAGCTAGTCTCTCATTGGTTCTCGCTATTCCTGTTCATCTTCCACAGAAATTGCAAACTGGGCCACACAGGAGGTTAAAGGGACTGACTCTCCAAGTCGGGAGAGTGTTAGTAAAGCATCTGGAATGTTGCACCCGAGTACCAGGGTACGAAAACTGAGACATATTTGAACACGTCTCCCGATCAAATGGTTGATCATACTCTGGGTTCCACATGCATGTTTTAGCTGAAGGAAGAATACCTTAAACCTGGAGAGTTAAGACCCGTGTAATGGGTACCATGCAATATGACTTCAAAGGGTCTTCATTTGCTCACCGAACCTCTCCAATCCTATCACTGCTGCGTTTATGCCCCTGTACACATGCTTGATTCTCTTTCAGAGACATAGCAATCCATAGGTTTTAAGATACTTACTAGTCAGGTACATTCTTAGGCGTTTAATATGGGGTGTTGAGTCCATTTCGTTGAGCAAGGAGTAGCTCTTGTGTATTCCATATTTGGCTTAAGGAACTTTATCTGTGCTCATTTCAATCTCTGGTTTTATGCAGCACCCCAACTCACCTTTCCCCTTAAGCAAGCATAAGTTGGTTTTCTAAATTTGAGACCCTGTTCTGTTCTGTAATTCAGTTCTTGTGTAGCCAAGTTTACATTCCGTGTATTACTGATATCTTATGATGTTTCTTTTTCTGTGTGACTTATTTCAGTTAGAATCATCATACCTGAATCCACTCATTGTGCTGCTAAGGGCCTGATGACACAGATTTCATTGCTGAGTGATATTGCTTTGTAAGTAAATACTACAACTTCTTTATCCATTTTTCACTTTCTGCGATGTTGAACTTGTACTGTAAACGAGGTTCTTGTAAACAGAGCCGTTCCAAACATTGGGGTGGCTGTGTCTTTTTGATTTTAAATTCCCTAAGCTATAGGACCATAAGTGGAAGTGCCCTAGGCTCTGTTGCTTTGTTTTTTAGATGTTTCAGGAAACACCATACACTTCTCCCGAGTGTCTTTTGGCAATTTACATACCGCCCATCAGCATAACAAGGCTCCCAGTTCTCCATGGCCTGTCCTGCCTTTCTGGATTTTACACTTTTTTCAGATGGCCCTTTTGACCGGGGGGAAGTGAGACTTCATTGTAGTGCAGATTTCCTTTGCAAGCTTGCTTGGTTGGCCAAAAAGGGCGTATGCGTTTTTTCCTGAATATATTCAGGAAAAAACGCATACGCCCTTTTTGGCCAAGTGCATCATTGTGGACGTTCTGCCTCTTTTCCTATGCTTTCAATGCAATTCCAGTCTACCTCCTGAAATCGGTTTCCTGCAATTCTGCCCCGCTTTCAAGTCCTCTTGGCAGCCTTACTTCAGTCTATTTTTGGACGATAGCTGTCATTTATAACTCTGCAGGTTTGTGAATTACAGTGCCCCTGAGCTCCTTTCTTCAACTCGCTTTCTTGTGACCTGGCCGCAACACCGCAGGATGGCTTCAGGCCCTAATCTGGTTCCGGCCCGGCATGCTGAGCCTTTGATTAATTCCTCTTCCTGGTGGGAAATGAGAGTTAAATTTGCCCGTTCAGACACCTCCAGCTAGCCTCTCATTGGTTCTCGCTATTCCTGTTCATCTTCCGCAGAAATTGCAAAGTGGGCCAAACAGGAGTTTAAAGGGACTGACTCTCCAAGTCGGGAGAGTGTTAGTAAAGCGTTTGGAATGTTGCACCCGAGTACCAGGGGAGGAAAACTGAGACATATTTGAACACGTCTCCCGTTCACATGGTTGATCATACTCTGGGTTCAACATGCATGTTTTAGCTGAAGGAAGAATACCTTAAACCTGGAGAGTTGAGACCCGTGTAATGGGTACCATGCAATATGACTTCAAAGGGTCTTCATTTGCTCACCGAACCTCTCCAATCCTATCACTGCTGCGTTTATGCCCCTGTACACAAGCTTGATTCTCTTTTGGAGACATAGCAATCCATAGGTTTTAAGATACTTACTAGTCAGGTACATTCTTAGGCGTTTAATATGGGGTGTTGAGTCCATTTCGTTGAGCAAGGAGTAGCTCTTGTCTATTCCATATTTGGCTTAAGGAACTTTATCTGTGCTCATTTCAATCTCTGGTTTTATGCAGCACCCCAACTCACCTTTCCCCTTAAGCAAGCATAAGTTAGTTTTCTAAATTTGAGACCCTGTTCTGTTTTGGAATGCAGTTCCTGGGTAGCCAAGTTTACATTCCGTGTATTAGTGATATCTTATGATGTTTCTTTTTCTGTGTGACTTATTTCAGTTAGAATCATCGTACCTGAATCCACTCATTATGCTGCTACGGGCCTGATGACATAGATTTCATTGCTGATTGATACTGCATTGTACGTAAGTACCACAATTCCTTTATCCATTTTTCACTTTCTGCGATGTTGAACTTGTACTGTAAACGAGGTTCTTGTAAACAGAGGCGTCCCAAACTTTGGGGTGGCTGTGTCTTTTTGATTTTAATTTCCCTAAGCTATAGGACCATAAGTGGCATTGCCCTAGGCTCTGTTGCTTTGTTTTTTAGATGTTTCAGGAAACACCATACACTTCTCCCGAGTGTCTGTTGGCAATTTACATCCCGCCCATCAGCATAACAAGGCTCCCAGTTCTCCATGGCCTGTCCTGCCTTTCTGGATTTTACACTTTTTTCAGATGGCCCTTTTGACCGGGGGGAAGTGAGACTTCATTGTAGTGCAGATTTCCTTTGCAAGCTTGCTTGGTTGGCCAAAAAGGGCGTATGCGTTTTTTCCTGAATATATTCAGGAAAACACGCATACGCCCTTTTTGGCCAAGTGCATCATTGTGGACGTTCTGCCTCTTTTCCTATGCTTTCAATGCAATTCCAGTCTACCTCCTGAAATCGGTTTCCTGCAATTCTGGCCCGCTTTCAAGTCCTCTTGGCAGCCTTACTTCAGTCTATTTTTGGACGATAGCTGTCATTTATAACTCTGCAGGTTTGTGAATTACAGTGCCCCTGAGCTCCTTTCTTCAACTCGCTTTCTTGTGACCTGGCCGCAACACCGCAGGATGGCTTCAGGCCCTAATCTGGTTCTGGCACGGCATGCTGAGCCTTTGGTTAATTCCTCTTCCTGGTGGGAAATGAGAGTTAAATTTGCCCGTTCAGACACCTCCAGCTAGTCTCTCATTGGTTCTCGCTATTCCTGTTCATCTTCCGCAGAAATTGAGAACTGGGCCAAACAGGAGGTTAAAGGGACTGACTCTCCAAGTGGGGAGAGTGTTAGTAAAGCGTCTGGAATGTTGCACCCGAGTACCAGGGTACGAAAACTGAGACATATTTGAACACGTCTCCCGATCACATGGTTGATCATACTCTAGGTTCCACATGCATGTTTTAGCTGAAGGAAGAATACCTTAAACCTGGGTAGGTGAAACCCGTGGAATGGGTACCATGCAATATGACTTCAAAGGGTCTTCATTTGCTCACCGAACATCTCCAAACCTATCACTGCTGCGTTTATGCCCCTGTACACATGCTTGATTCTCTTTCGGAGACATTGCAATCCATAGGTTTTAAGATACTTACTAGTCAGGTACATTCTTAGGCGTTTAATATGCGGTGTTGAGTCCATTTCGTTGAGCAAGGTGTAGCTCTTGTCTATTCCATATTTGGCTTAAGGAACTTTATCTTTGCTCATTTCAATCTCTGGTTTTATGCAGCACCGCAACTCACCTTTACCCTTAAGCAAGCATAAGTTGGTTTTCTAAATTTGAGACCCTGTTCTGTTCTGTAATTCAGTTCCTGTGTAGCCAAGTTTACATTCCGTGTATTACTGATATCTTATGATGTTTCTTTTTCTGTGTGACTTATTTCAGTTAGAATCATCATACATGAATCCACTCATTGTGCTGCTAAGGGCCTGATGACACAGATTTCATTGCTGAGTGATATTGCTTTGTAAGTAAATGCCACAACTTCTTTATCCATTTTTCACTTTCTGCGATGTTGAACTTGTACTGTAAACGAGGTTCTTGTTAACAGAGGCGTCCCAAACATTGGGGTGGCTGTGTCTTTTTTAATTTAATTTCCCTAAGCTATAAGACCATAAGTGGAAGTGCCCTAGGCTCTGTTGCTTTGTTTTTTAGATGTTTCAGGAAAGACCATACACTTCTCCCGAGTGTCTGTTGGCAATTTACATCCCGCCCATCAGCATAACAAGGCTCCCAGTTCTCCATGGCCTGTCCTGCCTTTCTGGATTTTACACTTTTTTCAGATGGCCCTTTTGACCGGGGGGAAGTGAGACTTCATTGTAGTGCAGATTTCCTTTGCAAGCTTGGTTGGTTGGCCAAAAAGGGCGTATGCGTTTTTTCCTGAATATATTCAGGAAAAAACGCATACGCCCTTTTTGGCCAAGTGCATCATTGTGGACGTTCTGCCTCTTTTCCTATGCTTTCAATGCAATTCCAGTCTACCTCCTGAAATCGGTTTCCTGCAATTCTGCCCCGCTTTCAAGTCCTCTTGGCAGCCTTACTTCAGTCTATTTTTGGACGATAGCTGTCATTTATAACTCTGCAGGTTTGTGAATTACAGTGCCCCTGAGCTCCTTTCTTCAACTCGCTTTCTTTTGAGCTGGCCGCAACACCGCAGGATGGCTTCAGGCCCTAATCTGGTTCCGGCACGGCACGCTGAGCCTTTGGTTAATTCCTCTTCCTGGTGGGAAATGAGAGTTAAATTTGCCCGTCCAGACACCTCCAGCTAGTCTCTCATTGGTTCTCACTATTCCTGTTCATCTTCCGCAGAAATTGCAAACTGGGCCAAACAGGAGGTTAAAGGGACTGACTCTCCAAGTCGGGAGAGTGTTAGTAAAGCGTCTGGAATGTTGCACCCGAGTACCAGGGTACGAAAACTGAGACATATTTGAACACGTCTCCCGATCACATGGTTGATCATACTCTGGGTTCCACATGCATGTTTTAGCTGAAGGAAGAATACCTAAAACCTGGGTAGTTGAAACCCGTGGAATGGGTACCATGCAATATGACTTCAAAGGGTCTTCATTTGCTCACCGAACCTCTCCAATCCTATCACTGCTGCGTTTATGCCCCTGTACACATGCTTGATTCTCTTTCGGAGACATAGCAATCCATAGGTTTTAAGATACTTACTAGTCAGGTACATTCTTAGGCGTTTAATATGCGGTGTTGAGTCCATTTCGTTGAGCAAGGAGTAGCTCTTGTGTATTCCATATTTGGCTTAAGGAACTTTATCTGTGCTCATTTCAATCTCTGGTTTTATGCAGCACCCCAACTCACCTTTCCCCTTAAGCAAGCATAAGTTGGTTTTCTAAATTTGAGACCCTGTTCTGTTCTGTAATTCAGTTCCTGTGTAGCCAAGTTTACATTCCGTGTATTACTGATATCTTATGATGTTTCTTTTTCTGTGTGACTTATTTCAGTTAGAATCATCAGACCTGAATCCACTCATTGTGCTGCTAAGGGCCTGATGACACAGATTTCATTGCTGAGTGATATTGCTTTGTAAGTAAATACCACAACTTCTTTATCCATTTTTCACTTTCTGCGATGTTGAACTTGTACTGTAAACGAGGTTCTTGTAAACAGAGGCGTCCCAAACTTTGGGGTGGCTGTGTCTTTTTGATTTTAATTTCCCTAAGCTATAGGACCATAAGTGGCAGTGTCCTAGGCTCTGTTGCATTGTTTTTTAGATGTTTCAGGAAACACCATACACTTCTCCCGAGTGTCTGTTGGCAATTTACATCCCGCCCTTCAGAATAACAAGGCTCCCAGTTCTCCATGGCCTGTCCTGCCTTTCTGGATTTTACACTTTTTTCAGATGGCCCTTTTGACCGGGGGGAAGTGAGACTTCATTGTAGTGCAGATTTCCTTTGCAAGCTTGCTTGGTTGGCCAAAAAGGGCGTATGCGTTTTTTCCTGAATATATTCAGGAAAAAACGCATACGCCCTTTTTGGCCAAGTGCATCATTGTGGACGTTCTGCCTCTTTTCCTATGCTTTCAATGCAATTCCAATCTACCTCCTGAAATCGGTTTCCTGCAATTCTGCCCCGCTTTCAAGTCCTCTTGGCAGCCTTACTTCAGTCTATTTTTGGACGATAGCTGTCATTTATAACTCTGCAGGTTTGTGAATTACAGTGCCCCTGAGCTCCTTTCTTCAACTCGCTTTCTTTTGAGCTGGCCGCAACACCGCAGGATGGCTTCAGGTCCTAATCTGGTTCTGGCACGGCACGCTTAGCCTTTGGTTAATTCCTCTTCCTGGTGGGAAATGAGAGTTAAATTTGCCCGTCCAGACACCTCCAGCTAGTCTCTCATTGGTTCTCGCTATTCCTGTTCATCTTCCGCAGAAATTGCAAACTGGGCCAAACAGGAGGTTAAAGGGACTGACTCTCCAAGTGGGGAGAGTGTTAGTAAAGCGTCTGGAATGTTGCACCCGAGTACCAGGGTACGAAAACTGAGAAATATTTGAACACGTCTCCCGATCACATGGTTGATCATACTCTAGGTTCCACATGCATGTTTTAGCTGAAGGAAGAATACCTTAAACCTGGGTAGTTGAAACCCGTGGAATGGGTACCATGCAATATGACCTCAAAGGGTCTTCATTTGCTCACCAAACCTCTCCAATCCTATCACTGCTGCGTTTATGCCCCTGTACACATGCTTGATTCTCTTTCGGAGACATAGCAATCCATAGGTTTTAAGATACTTACTAGTCAGGTACATTCTTAGGCGTTTAATATGCGGTGTTGAGTCCATTTCGTTGAGCAAGGAGTAGCTCTTGTCTATTCCATATTTGGCTTAAGGAACTTTATCTGTGCTCATTTCAATCTCTGGTTTTATGCAGCACCACAACTCACCTTTCCCCTTAAGCAAGCATAAGTTGGTTTTCTAAATTTGAGACCCTGTTCTGTTCTGTAATTCAGTTCCTGTGTAGCCAAGTTTACATTCCGTGTATTAGTGATATCTTATGATGTTTCTTTTTCTGTGTGACTTATTTCAGTTAGAAACATCGTACCTGAATCCACTCATTAAGCTGCTACGGGCCTGATGACAAAGATTTCATTGCTGAGTGATACTGCATTGTACGTAAGTACCACAACTTCTTTATCCATTTTTCACTTTCTGCGATATTGAACTTTTACAGTAAACGAGGTTCTTGTAAACAGAGGAGTCCCAAACTTTTGGGTGGCTGTGTCTTTTTGATTTTAATTTCCCTAAGCTATAGGACCATAAGTGGAAGTGCCCTAGGCTCTGTTGCTTTGTTTTTTAGATGTTTCAGGAAACACCATACACTTCTCAGGAGTGTCTGTTGACAATTTACATCCCGCCCATCAGCATAACAAAGCTCCCAGTTCTCCATGGCCTGTCCTGCCTTTCTGGATTTTACACATTTTTCAGATGGCCCTTTTGACCGGGGGGAAGTGAGACTTCTTTGTAGTGCAGATTTCCTTTGCAAGCTTGCTTGGTTGGCCAAAAAGGGCGTATGCATTTTTTCCTGAATATATTCAGGAAAAAACGCATACGCCCTTTTTGGCCAAGTGCATCATTGTGGACGTTCTGCCTCTTTTCCTATGCTTTCAATGCAATTCCAGTCTACCTCCTGAAATCGGTTTCCTGCAATTCTGCCCTGCTTTCAAGTCCTCTTGGTAGCTTTACTTCAGTCTATTTTTGGACGATAGCTGTCATTTATAACTCTGCAGGTTTGTGAATTACAGTGCCCCTGAGCTCCTTTCTTCAACTCGCTTTCTTTTGAGCTGGCCGCAACACCGCAGGATGGCTTCAGGCCCTAATCTGGTTCTGGCACGGCACGCTGAGCCTTTGGTTAATTCCTCTTCCTGGTGGGAAATGAGAGTTAAATTTGCCCGTCCAGACACCTCCAGCTAGTCTCTCATTGGTTCTCGCTATTCCTGTTCATCTTCCGCAGAAATTGCAAACTGGGCCAAACAGGAGGTTAAAGGGACTGACTCTCCAAGTCGGGAGAGTGTTAGTAAAGCGTCTGGAATGTTGCACCCGAGTACCAGGGTACGAAAACTGAGACATATTTGAACACATCTCCCGATCACATGGTTGATCATACTCTAGGTTCCACATGCATGTTTTAGCTGAAGGAAGAATACCTTAAACCTGGGTAGTTGAAACCCGTGGAATGGGTAGCATGCAATATGACTTCAAAGGGTCTTCATTTGCTCACCGAACCTCTCCAATCCTATCACTGCTGCGTTTATGCCCCTGTACACATGCTTGATTCTCTTTCGGAGACATAGAAATCCATAGGTTTTAAGATACTTACTAGTCAGGTACATTCTTAGGCGTTTAATATGCGGTGTTGAGTCCATTTCGTTGAGCAAGGAGTAGCTCTTGTCTATTCCATATTTGACTTAAGGAACTTTATCTGTGCTCATTTCAATCTCTGGTTTTATGCAGCACCCCACCTCACCTTTACCTTTAAGCAAGAATAAGTTGGTTTTCTAAATTTGAGACCCTGTTCTGTTCTGTAATTCAGTTCCTGTGTAGCCAAGTTTCCATTCCGTGTATTAGTGATATCTTATGATGTTTCTTTTTCTGTGTGACTTATTTCAGTTAGAATCATCAGACCTGAATCCACTCATTGTGCTGCTAAGGGCCTGATGACATAGATTTCATTGCTGAGTGATATTGCTTTGTAAGTAAATACCACAACTTCTTTATCCATTTTTCACTTTCTGCGATGTTGAACTTGTACTGTAAACGAGGTTCTTGTAAACAGAGTCGTTTGAAACTTTGGGGTGGCTGTGTCTTTTAGATTTTAAATTCCCTAAGCTATAGGACCATAAGTGGAAGTGCCCTAGGCTCTGTTGCTTTGTTTTTTAGATGTTTCAGTTAACACCATACACTTCTCCCGAGTGGTTCTTGGCAATTTACATCCCGCCCTTCAGAATAACAAGGCTCCCAGTACTCCATGGCCTGTCCTGCCTTTCTGGATTTTACACTTTTTTCAGATGGCCCTTTTGACCGGGGGGAAGTGAGACTTCATTGTAGTGCAGATTTCCTTTGCAAGCTTGCTTGGTTGGCCAAAAAGGGCGTATGCGTTTTTTCCTGAATATATTCAGGAAAAAACGCATACGCCCTTTTTGGCCAAGTGCATCATTGTGGACGTTCTGCCTCTTTTCCTATGCTTTCAATGCAATTCCAGTCTACCTCCTGAAATCGGTTTCCTGCAATTCTGCCCCGCTTTCAAGTCCTCTTGGCAGCCTTACTTCAGTCTATTTTTGGACGATAGCTGTCATTTATAACTCTGCAGGTTTGTGAATTACAGTGCCCCTGAGCTCCTTTCTTCAACTCGCTTTCTTTTGAGCTGGCCGCAACACCGCAGGATGGCTTCAGGCCCTAATCTGGTTCCGGCACGGCACGCTGAGCCTTTGGTTAATTCCTCTTCCTGGTGGGAAATGAGAGTTAAATTTGCCCGTCCAGACACCTCCAGCTAGTCTCTCATTGGTTCTCACTATTCCTGTTCATCTTCCGCAGAAATTGCAAACTGGGCCAAACAGGAGGTTAAAGGGACTGACTCTCCAAGTGGGGAGAGTGTTAGTAAAGCGTCTGTAATGTTGCACCCGAGTACCAGGGTACGAAAACTGAGACATATTTGAACACATCTCCCTTTCACATGGTTGATCATACTCTGGGTTCCACATGCATGTTTTAGCTGAAGGAAGAATACCTAAAACCTGGGTAGTTGAAACCCGTGGAATGGGTACCATGCAATATGACTTCAAAGGGTCTTCATTTGCTCACCAAACCTCTCCAATGCTATCACTGCTGCGTTTATGCCCCTGTACACATGCTTGCCTCTCTTTCGGAGACATAGCAATCCATAGGTTTTAAGATAGTTACTAGTCAGGTACATTCTTAGGCGTTTAATATGCGGTGTTGAGTCCATTTCGTTGAGTAAGTAGTAGCTCTTGTGTATTCCATATTTGGCTTAAGGAACTTTATCTGTGCTCATTTCAATCTCTGGTTTTATGCAGCACCCCAACTCACCTTTCCCCTTAAGCAAGCATAAGTTGGTTTTCTAAATTTGAGACCCTGTTCTGTTCTGTAATTCAGTTCCTGTGTAGCCAAGTTTACATTCCGTGTATTACTGATATCTTATGATGTTTCTTTTTCTGTGTGACTTATTTCAGTTAGAATCATCATACCTGAATCCACTCATTGTGCTGCTAAGGGCCTGATGACACAGATTTCATTGCTGAGTGATATTGCTTTGTAAGTAAATACCACAACTTCTTTACCCATTTTTCACTTTCTGCGATGTTGAACTTGTACTGTAAACGAGGTTCTTGTAAACAGAGGCGTCCCAAACTTTGGGGTGGCTGTGTCTTTTTGATTTTAATTTCCCTAAGCTATAGGACCATAAGTGGAAGTGCCCTAGGTTCTGTTGCTTTGTTTTTTAGATGTTTCAGGAAACACCATACACTTCTCCCGAGTGTCTGTTGGCAATTTACATCCCGCCCATCAGCATAACAATTCTCCCAGTTCTCCATGGCCTGTCCTGCCTTTCTGGATTTTACACTTTTTTCAGATGGCCCTTTTGACCGGGGGGAAGTGAGACTTCATTGTAGTGCAGATTTCCTTTGCAAGCTTGGTTGGTTGGCCAAAAAGGGCGTATGCGTTTTTTCCTGAATATATTCAGGAAAAAACGCATACGCCCTTTTTGGCCAAGTGCATCATTGTGGACGTTCTGCCTCTTTTCCTATGCTTTCAATGCAATTCCAGTCTACCTCCTGAAATCGGTTTCCTGCAATTCTGCCCCGCTTTCAAGTCCTCTTGGCAGCCTTACTTCAGTCTATTTTTGGACGATAGCTGTCATTTATAACTCTGCAGGTTTGTGAATTACAGTGCCCCTGAGCTCCTTTCTTCAACTCGCTTTCTTGTGAGCTGGCCGCAACACCGCAGGATGGCTTCAGGCCCTAATCTGGTTCCGGCACGGCACGCTGAGCCTTTGGTTAATTCCTCTTCCTGGTGGGAAATGAGAGTTAAATTTGCCTGTCCAGACACCTCCAGCTAGTCTCTCATTGGTTCTCACTATTCCTGTTTATCTTCCGCAGAAATTGCAAACTGGGCCAAACAGGAGGTTAAAGGGACTGACTCTCCAAGTCGGGAGAGTGTTAGTAAAGCATCTGGAATGTTGCACCCGAGTACCAGGGTACGAAAACTGAGACATATTTGAACACGTCTCCTGATCACATGGTTGATCATACTCTAGGTTCCACATGCATGTTTTAGCTGAAGGAAGAATACCTTAAACCTGGGTAGTTGAAACCCGTGGAATGGGTACCATGCAATATGACTTCAAAGGGTCTTCATTTGCTCACCAAACCTCTCCAATCCTATCACTGCTGCGTTTATGCCCCTGTACACATGCTTGATTCTCTTTCGGAGACATAGCAATCCATAGGTTTTAAGATACTTACAAGTCAGGTACATTCTTAGGCGTTTAATATGCGGTGTTGAGTCCATTTCGTTGAGCAAGGAGTAGCTCTTGTCTATTCCATATTTGGCTTAAGGAACTTTATCTGTGCTCATTTCAATCTCTGGTTTTATGCAGCACCCCAACTCACCTTTACCCTTAAGCAAGCATAAGTTGGTTTTCTAAATTTGAGACCCTGTTATGTTCTGTAATTCAGTTCCTGTGTAGCCAAGTTTACATTCCATGTATTACTGATATCTTATGATGTTTCTTTTTCTGTGTGACTTATTTCAGTTAGAATCATCATACCTGAATCCACTCATTGTGCTGCTAAGGGCCTGATGACACAGATTTCATTGCTGAGTGATATTGCTTTGTAAGTAAATACCACAACTTCTTTATCCATTTTTCACTTTCTACAATGTTGAACTTGTATTGTAAACGAGGTTCTTGTAAACAGAGGCATCCCAAACTTTGGGGTGGCTGTGTCTTTTTGATTTTAATTTCCCTAAGCTATAGGACCATAAGTGGCAGTGCCCTAGGCTCTGTTGCATTGTTTTTTAGATGTTTCAGGAAACACCATACACTTCTCCCGAGTGTCTGTTGGCAATTTACATCCCGCCCATCAGCATAACAAGGCTCCCAGTTCTCCAGGGCCTGTCCTGCCTTTCAGGATTTTACACTTTTTTCAGATGGCCCTTTTGACCGGGGGGAAGTGAGACTTCATTGTACTGCAGACTTCTTTGCAAGCTTGCTTGGTTGGCCAAAAAGGGCGTATGCGTTTTTTCCTGAATATATTCAGGAAAAAGCGCATACGCCCTTTTTGGCCAAGTGCATCATTGTGGACGTTCTGCCTCTTTTCCTATGCTTTCAATGCAATTCCAGTCTACCTCCTGAAATCGGTTTCCTGCAATTCTGCCCCGCTTTCAAGTCCTCTTGGCAGCCTTACTTCAGTCTATTTTTGGACGATAGCTGTCATTTATAACTCTGCAGGTTTGTGAATTACAGTGCCCCTGAGCTCCTTTCTTCAACTCGCTTTCTTGTGAGCTGTCCGCAACACCGCAGGATGGCTTCAGGCCCTAATCTGGTTCTGGCACGGCACGCTGAGCCTTTGGTTAATTCCTCTTCCTGGTGGGAAATGAGAGTTAAATTTGCCCGTCCAGACACCTCCAGCTAGTCTCTCTTTGGTTCTCACTATTCCTGTTCATCTTCCGCAGAAATTGCAAACTGGGCCAAACAGGAGGTTTAAGGCGCTGACTCTCCAAGTGGGGAGAGTGTTAGTAAAGCATCTGGAATGTTGCACCCGAGTACCAGGGGAAGAAAACTGAGACATATTTGAACACGTCTCCCGTTCACACGGTTGATCATACTCTGGGTTCCACATGCATGTTTTAGCTGAAGGAAGAATACCTGAAACCTGCAGAGTTGAGACCCGTGGAATGGGTACCATGCAATATGACTTCAAAGGGTCTTCATTTGCTCACCGAACCTCTCCAATCCTATCACTGCTGCATTTATGCCCCTGTACACACGCTTGATTCTCTTTTGGAGACATAGCAATCCATAGGTTTTAAGATACTTACTAGTCAGGTACATTCTTAGGCGTTTAATATGGGGTGTCGAGTCCATTTCGTTGAGCAAGCAGTAGCTCTTGTCTATTCCATATTTGGCTTAAGGAACTTTATCTGTGCTCATTTCAATCTCTGGTTTTATGCAGCCCCCAACTCACCTTTCCCCTTAAGCAAGCATAAGTTGGCTTTCTAAATTTGAGACCCTGTTCTGTTCTGTAATTCAGTCCTGTGTAGCCAAGTTTCCATTCCGTGTATTACTGATATCTTATGATGTTTCTTTTTCTGTGTGACTTATTTCAGTTAGCATCATCGTACCTGAATCCACTCATTATGCTGCCACGGGCCTGATGACATAGATTTCATTGCTGAGTGATACTGCATTGTACGTAAGTACCAACAAGTTCTTTATCCATTTTTCACTTTCTGTGATATTGAACTTGTACGGTAAACGAGGTTCTTGTAAACAGAGGCGTCCCAAACTTTGGGGTGGCTGTGTCTTTTTGATTTTAATTTCCCTAAGCAATAGGACCATAAGTGGAAGTGCCCTAGGCTCTGTGGCTTTGTTTTTTAGATGTTTCAGGAAACACCATACACGTCTCCGGAGTGTCTGTTGGCAATTTACATCCCGCCCATCAGCATAACAAGTCTCCCAGTTGTCCATGGCCTGTCCTGCCTTTCTGGATTTTACACTTTTTTCAGATGGCCCTTTTGACCGGGGGGAAGTGAGACTTCATTGTAGTGCAGATTTCCTTTGCAAGTTTGCTTGTTTGGCCAAAAAGGGCATATGCGTTTTTTCCTGAATATATTCAGGAAAAAACGCATACACCCTTTTTGGCCAAGTGCATCATTGTGGACGTTCTGCCTCTTTTCCTATGCTTTCAATGCAATTCCAGTCTACCTCCTGAAATCGGTTTCCTGCAATTCTGCCCCGCTTTCAAGTCCTCTTGGCAGCCTTACTTCAGTATATTTTTGGACGATAGCTGTCATTTATAACTCTGCAGGTTTGTGAATTACAGTGCCCCTGAGCTCCTTTCTTCAACTCACTTTCTTGTGACCTGGCCGCCACTCTGCAGGATTGCTTGAGGCCCTAATCTGGTACCGGCACGGCACGCTGAGCCTTTGGTTAATTCCTCTTCCTGGTGGGAAATGAGAGTTAAATTTGCCCATCCAGACACCTCCATCTAGTCTCCCATTGGTTCTCCCTATTCCTGTTCATCTTCCGCAGAAATTGCAAACTGGGCCAAACAGGAGGTTAAAGGGACTGACTCTCCAAGTGGAGAGAGTGTTAATAAAGCATCTGGAATGTTGCACCCGAGTACCAGGGGAGGAAAACTGAGACATATTTGAACACGTCTCCCGATCACACGGTTGATCATACTCTGGGTTCCACATGCATGTTTTAGCTGAAGGAAGAATACCTGAAACCTGCAGAGTTGAGACCCGTGGAATGGGTACCATGCAATATGACTTCAAAGGGTCTTCATTTGCTCACCGAACCTCTCCAATCCTATCACTCCTGCGTTTATGCCACTGTACACACGCTTGATTCTCTTTCAGAGACATAGCAATCCATAGGTTTTAAGATACTTACTAGTCAGGTACATTCTTAGGCGTTTAATATGGGGTGTTGAGTCCATTTCGTTGAGCAAGGAGTAGCTCTTGTCTATTCCATATTTGGCTTAAGGAACTTTATCTGTGCTCATTTCGATCTCTGGTTTTATGCAGCACCCCAACTCACCTTTCCCCTTAAGCAAGCATAAGTTGGTTTTCTAAATTTGAGACCCTGTTCTGTTCTGTAATTCAGTTCCTGTGTAGCCAAGTTTACATTCCGTGTATTACTGATATCTTATGATGTTTCTTTTTCTGTGTGACTTATTTCAGTTAGAATCATCATACCTGAATCCACTCATTGTGCTGCTAAGGGCCTGATGACATAGATTTCATTGCTGAGTGATATTTCTTTGTAAGTAAATACCACAACTTCTTTATCCATTTTTCACATTCTGCGATGTTGAACTTGTACTGTAAACGAGGTTCTTGTAAACAGAGGCGTCCCAAACTTTGGGGTGGCTGTGTCTTTTTGATTTTAATTTCCGTAAGCTATACGACCATAAGTGGAAGAGCCCTAGGCTCTGTTGCTTTGTTTTTTAGATGTTTCAGGAAACACCATACACTTCTCCGGAGTGTCTGTTGGCAATTTACATCCCGCCCATCAGCATAACAAGGCTCCCAGTTCTCCATGGCCTGTCCTGCCTTTCTGGATTTTACACTTTTTTCAGATGGCCCTTTTGACCGGGGGGAAGTGAGACTTCATTGTAGTGCAGATTTCCTTTGCAAGCTTGCTTGGTTGGCCAAAAAGGGCGTATGCCTTTTTTCCTGAATATATTCAGGAAAAAACGCATACGCCCTTTTTGGCCAAGTGCATCATTGTGGACGTTCTGCCTCTTTTCCTATGCTTTCAATGCAATTCCAGTCTACCTCCTGAAATCGGTTTCCTGCAATTCTGCCCCGCTTTCAAGTCCTCTTGGCAGCCTTACTTCAGTCTATTTTTGGACGATAGCTGTCATTTATAACTCTGCAGGTTTGTGAATTACAGTGCCCCTGAGCTCCTTTCCTCAACTCGCTTTCTTTTGAGCTGGCCGCAAAACCGCAGGATGGCTTCAGGCCCTAATCTGGTTCCGGCACGGCATGCTGAGCCTTTGGTTATTTCCTCTTCCTGGTGGGAAATGAGAGTTAAATTTGCCTGTCCAGACACCTCCAGCTAGTCTCTCATTGGTTCTCGCTATTCCTGTTCATCTTCCGCAGAAATTGCAAACTGGGCCAAACAGGAGGTTAAAGGCGCTGGCTCTCCAAGTGGGGAGAGTGTTAGTAAAGCGTCTGGAATGTTGCACCCGAGTACCAGGGGACGAAAACTGAGACATATTTGAACACATCTCCCGATCACATGGTTGATCATACTCTGGGTTCCACATGCATGTTTTAGCTGAAGGAAGAATACCTAAAACCTGGGTAGTTGAAACCCGTGGAATGGGTACCATGCAATATGACTTCAAAGGGTCTTCATTTGCTCACCGAACCTCTCCAATCCTATCACTGCTGCGTTTATGCCCCTGTACACATGCTTGATTCTCTTTCGGAGACATAGCAATCTATAGGTTTTAAGATACTTACTAGTCAGGTACATTCTTAGGCGTTTAATATGCGGTGTTGAGTCCATTTCGTTGAGCAAGGAGTAGCTCTTGTCTATTCCATATTTGGCTTAAGGAACTTTATCTGTGCTCATTTCAATCTCTGGTTTTATGCAACACCACAACTCACCTTTCCCCTTAAGCAAGCATAAGTTGGTTTTCTAAATTTGAGATCCTGTTCTGTTCTGTAATTCAGTTCCTGTGTAGCCAAGTTTACATTCCATATATTACTGATATCTTATGATGTTTCTTTTTCTGTGTGACTTATTTCAGTTAGAATCATCATACCTGAATCCACTCATTGTGCTGCTAAGGGCCTGATGACATAGATTTCATTGCTGAGTGATATTGCTTTGTAAGTAAATACCACAACTTCTTTATCCATTTTTCACTTTCTGCGATGTTGAAATTGTACTGTAAACGAGGTTCTTGTAAACAGAGGCGTCCCAAACTTTGGGGTGGCTGTGTCTTTTTGATTTTAATTTCCCTAAGCTATAGGACCATAAGTGGAAGTGCCCTAGGCTCTGTTGCTTTGTTTTTTAGATGTTTCAGGAAACACCATACACTTCTCCCGAGTGTCTGTTGGCAATTTACATCCCGCCCATCAGCATAACAAGGCTCCCAGTTCTCCATGGCCTGTCCTGCCTTTCTGGATTTTACACCTTTTTCAGATGGCCCTTTTGACCGGGGGGAAGTGAGACTTCATTGTAGTGCAGATTTCCTTTGCAAGCTTGCTTGATTGGCCAAAAAGGGCGTATGCGTTTTTTCCTGAATATATTCAGGAAAAAACGCATACGCCCTTTTTGGCTAAGTGCATCATTGTGGACGTTCTGCCTCTTTTCCTATGCTTTCAATGCATTTCCAGTCTACCTCCTGAAATCGGTTTCCTGCAATTCTGCCCTGCTTTCAAGTCCTCTTGGCAGCCTTACTTCAGTCTATTTTTGGACGATAGCTGTCATTTATAACTCTGCAGGTTTGTGAATTACAGTGCCCCTGAGCTCCTTTCTTCAACTCGCTTTCTTGTGACCTGGCCGCAACACCGCAGGATGGCTTCAGGCCCTAATCTGGTTCCGGCACGGCACGCTGAGCCTTTGGTTATTTCCTTTTCCTGGTGGGAAATGAGAGTTAAATTTGCCCGTCCAGACACCTCCAGTTAGTCTCTCATTGGTTCTCGCTATTCCTGTTCATCTTCCGCAGAAATTGCAAACTGGGCCAAACAGGAGGTTAAAGGCGCTGACTCTCCAAGTGGGGAGAGTGTTAGTAAAGCGTCTGGAATGTTGCACCCGAGTACCAGGGGAGGAAAACTGAGACATATTTGAACACGTCTCCCGTTCACATGGTTGATCATACTTGGGTTCCACATGCATGTTTTAGCTGAAGGAAGAATACCTAAAACCTGGAGAGTTAAGACCCGTGTAATGGGTACCATGCAATATGACTTCAAAGGGTCTTCATTTGCTCACCGAACCTCTCCAATCCTATCACTGCTGCGTTTATGCCCCTGTACACATGCTTGATTCTCTTTCGGAGACATAGCAATCCATAGGTTTTAAGATACTTACTAGTCAGGTACATTCTTAGGCGTTTAATATGCGGTGTTGAGTCCATTTCGTTGAGCAAGGAGTAGCTCTTGTCTATTCCATATTTGGCTTAAGGAACTTTATCTGTGCTCATTTCAATCTCTGGTTTTATGCAGCACCACAACTCACCTTTACCCTTAAGCAAGCATAAGTTTGTTTTCTAAATTTGAGACCCTGTTCTGTTCTGTAATTCAGTTCCTGTGTAGCCAAGTTTACATTCCGTGTATTACTGATATCTTATGATGTTTCTTTTTCTGTGTGACTTATTTCAGTTAGAATCATCATACCTGAATCCACTCATTGTGCTGCTAAGGGCCTGATGACACAGATTTCATTGCTGAGTGATATTGCTTTGTAAGTAAATACCACAACTTCTTTATCCATTTTTCACTTTCTGCGATGTTGAGGTTGTACTGTAAACGAGGTTCTTGTAAACAGAGCCGTTCCAAACTTTGGGGTGGCTGTGTCTTTTTGATTTTAATTTCCCTAAGCTATAGGACCATAAGTGGAAGTGCCCTAGGCTCTGTTGCTTTGTTTTTTAGATGTTTCAGGAAACACCATACACTTCTCCCGAGTGGTTGTTGGCAATTTACATCCCGCCCATCAGCATAACAAGGCTCCCAGTTCTCCATGGCCTGTCCTGACTTTCTGGATTTTACACTTTTTTCAGATGGCCCTTTTGACCGGGGGGTAGTGAGACTTCATTGTAGTGCAGATTTCCTTTGCAAGCTTGCATGGTTGGCCAAAAAGGGCGTATGCGTTTTTTCCTGAATATATTCAGGAAAAAACGCATACGCCCTTTTTGGCCAAGTGCATCATTGTGGACGTTCTGCCTCTTTTCCTATGCTTTCAATGCAATTCCAGTCTACCTCCTGAAATCGGTTTCCTGCAATTCTGCCCCGCTTTCAAGTCCTCTTGGCAGCCTTACTTCAGTCTATTTTTGGACGATAGCTGTCATTTATAACTCTGCAGGTTTGTGAATTACAGTGCCCCTGAGCTCCTTTCTTCAACTCGTTTTCTTTTGAGCTGGCCGCAACACCGCAGGATGGCTTCAGGCCCTAAATTGGTTCCGGTACGGCACGCTGAGCCTTTGGTTATTTCCTCTTCCTGGTGGGAAATGAGAGTTAAATTTGCCCGTCCAGACACCTCCAGCTAGCCTCTCATTGGTTCTCGCTATTCCTGTTCAACTTCGGCAGAAATTGCAAACTGTGCCAAACAGGAGGTTAAAGGCGCTGACTCTCCAAGTGGGGAGAGTGTTAGTAAAGCGTCTGGAATGTTGCACCCGAGTACCAGGGGAGGAAAACTGAGACATATTTGAACACGTCTCCCGATCACATGGTTGATCATACTCTGGGTTCCACATGCATGTTTTAGCTGAAGGAAGAATACCTAAAACCTGGGTAGTTGAAACCCGTGGAATGGGTACCATGCAATATGACTTCAAAGGGTCTTCATTTGCTCACCGAACCTCTCCAATCCTATCACTGTTGCGTTTTTGCCCCTGTACACATGCTTGATTCTCTTTCGGAGACATAGCAATCTATAGGTTTTAAGATACTTACTAGTCAGGTACATTCTTAGGCGTTTAATATGCGGTGTTGAGTCCATTTCGTTGAGCAAGGAGTAGCTCTTGTCTATTCCATATTTGGCTTAAGGAACTTTATCTGTGCTCATTTCAATCTCTGGTTTTATGCAGCACCACAACTCACCTTTCCCCTTAAGCAAGCATAAGTTGGTTTTCTAAATTTGAGATCCTGTTCTGTTCTGTAATTCAGTTCCTGTGTAGCCAAGTTTACATTCCATATATTACTGATATCTTATGATGTTTCTTTTTCTGTGTGACTTATTTCAGTTAGAATCATCGTACCTGAATCTACTCATTATGCTGCTACGGGCCTGATGACATAGATTTCATTGCTGAGTGATACTGCATTGTACGTAAGTACCACAAGTTCTTTATGCATTTTTCACTTTCTGTGATATTGAACTTGTACGGTAAACGAGGTTCTTGTAAACAGAGGCGTCCCAAACTTTGGGGTGGCTGTGTCTTTTTGATTTTAATTTCCCTAAGCTATAGGACCATAAGTGGAAGTGCCCTAGGTTCTGTTGCTTTGTTTTTTAGATGTTTCAGGAAACACCATACACTTCTCCCGAGTGTCTGTTGGCAATTTACATCCCGCCCATCAGCATAACAATTCTCCCAGTTCTCCATGGCCTGTCCTGCCTTTCTGGATTTTACACTTTTTTCAGATGGCCCTTTTGACCGGGGGGAAGTGAGACTTCATTGTAGTGCAGATTTCCTTTGCAAGCTTGGTTGGTTGGCCAAAAAGGGCGTATGCGTTTTTTCCTGAATATATTCAGGAAAAAACGCATACGCCCTTTTTGGCCAAGTGCATCATTGTGGACGTTCTGCCTCTTTTCCTATGCTTTCAATGCAATTCCAGTCTACCTCCTGAAATCGGTTTCCTGCAATTCTGCCCCGCTTTCAAGTCCTCTTGGCAGCCTTACTTCAGTCTATTTTTGGACGATAGCTGTCATTTATAACTCTGCAGGTTTGTGAATTACAGTGCCCCTGAGCTCCTTTCTTCAACTCGCTTTCTTGTGAGCTGGCCGCAACACCGCAGGATGGCTTCAGGCCCTAATCTGGTTCCGGCACGGCACGCTGAGCCTTTGGTTAATTCCTCTTCCTGGTGGGAAATGAGAGTTAAATTTGCCTGTCCAGACACCTCCAGCTAGTCTCTCATTGGTTCTCACTATTCCTGTTTATCTTCCGCAGAAATTGCAAACTGGGCCAAACAGGAGGTTAAAGGGACTGACTCTCCAAGTCGGGAGAGTGTTAGTAAAGCATCTGGAATGTTGCACCCGAGTACCAGGGTACGAAAACTGAGACATATTTGAACACGTCTCCTGATCACATGGTTGATCATACTCTAGGTTCCACATGCATGTTTTAGCTGAAGGAAGAATACCTTAAACCTGGGTAGTTGAAACCCGTGGAATGGGTACCATGCAATATGACTTCAAAGGGTCTTCATTTGCTCACCAAACCTCTCCAATCCTATCACTGCTGCGTTTATGCCCCTGTACACATGCTTGATTCTCTTTCGGAGACATAGCAATCCATAGGTTTTAAGATACTTACAAGTCAGGTACATTCTTAGGCGTTTAATATGCGGTGTTGAGTGCATTTCGTTGAGCAAGGAGTAGCTCTTGTCTATTCCATATTTGGCTTAAGGAACTTTATCTGTGCTCATTTCAATCTCTGGTTTTATGCAGCACCCCAACTCACCTTTACCCTTAAGCAAGCATAAGTTGGTTTTCTAAATTTGAGACCCTGTTATGTTCTGTAATTCAGTTCCTGTGTAGCCAAGTTTACATTCCATGTATTACTGATATCTTATGATGTTTCTTTTTCTGTGTGACTTATTTCAGTTAGAATCATCATACCTGAATCCACTCATTGTGCTGCTAAGGGCCTGATGACACAGATTTCATTGCTGAGTGATATTGCTTTGTAAGTAAATACCACAACTTCTTTATCCATTTTTCACTTTCTACAATGTTGAACTTGTATTGTAAACGAGGTTCTTGTAAACAGAGGCATCCCAAACTTTGGGGTGGCTGTGTCTTTTTGATTTTAATTTCCCTAAGCTATAGGACCATAAGTGGCAGTGCCCTAGGCTCTGTTGCATTGTTTTTTAGATGTTTCAGGAAACACCATACACTTCTCCCGAGTGTCTGTTGGCAATTTACATCCCGCCCATCAGCATAACAAGGCTCCCAGTTCTCCAGGGCCTGTCCTGCCTTTCAGGATTTTACACTTTTTTCAGATGGCCCTTTTGACCGGGGGGAAGTGAGACTTCATTGTACTGCAGACTTCTTTGCAAGCTTGCTTGGTTGGCCAAAAAGGGCGTATGCGTTTTTTCCTGAATATATTCAGGAAAAAGCGCATACGCCCTTTTTGGCCAAGTGCATCATTGTGGACGTTCTGCCTCTTTTCCTATGCTTTCAATGCAATTCCAGTCTACCTCCTGAAATCGGTTTCCTGCAATTCTGCCCCGCTTTCAAGTCCTCTTGGCAGCCTTACTTCAGTCTATTTTTGGACGATAGCTGTCATTTATAACTCTGCAGGTTTGTGAATTACAGTGCCCCTGAGCTCCTTTCTTCAACTCGCTTTCTTGTGAGCTGTCCGCAACACCGCAGGATGGCTTCAGGCCCTAATCTGGTTCTGGCACGGCACGCTGAGCCTTTGGTTAATTCCTCTTCCTGGTGGGAAATGAGAGTTAAATTTGCCCGTCCAGACACCTCCAGCTAGTCTCTCTTTGGTTCTCACTATTCCTGTTCATCTTCCGCAGAAATTGCAAACTGGGCCAAACAGGAGGTTTAAGGCGCTGACTCTCCAAGTGGGGAGAGTGTTAGTAAAGCATCTGGAATGTTGCACCCGAGTACCAGGGGAAGAAAACTGAGACATATTTGAACACGTCTCCCGTTCACACGGTTGATCATACTCTGGGTTCCACATGCATGTTTTAGCTGAAGGAAGAATACCTGAAACCTGCAGAGTTGAGACCCGTGGAATGGGTACCATGCAATATGACTTCAAAGGGTCTTCATTTGCTCACCGAACCTCTCCAATCCTATCACTGCTGCATTTATGCCCCTGTACACACGCTTGATTCTCTTTTGGAGACATAGCAATCCATAGGTTTTAAGATACTTACTAGTCAGGTACATTCTTAGGCGTTTAATATGGGGTGTCGAGTCCATTTCGTTGAGCAAGCAGTAGCTCTTGTCTATTCCATATTTGGCTTAAGGAACTTTATCTGTGCTCATTTCAATCTCTGGTTTTATGCAGCACCCCAACTCACCTTTCCCCTTAAGCAAGCATAAGTTGGCTTTCTAAATTTGAGACCCTGTTCTGTTCTGTAATTCAGTCCTGTGTAGCCAAGTTTCCATTCCGTGTATTACTGATATCTTATGATGTTTCTTTTTCTGTGTGACTTATTTCAGTTAGCATCATCGTACCTGAATCCACTCATTATGCTGCCACGGGCCTGATGACATAGATTTCATTGCTGAGTGATACTGCATTGTACGTAAGTACCACAAGTTCTTTATCCATTTTTCACTTTCTGTGATATTGAACTTGTACGGTAAACGAGGTTCTTGTAAACAGAGGCGTCCCAAACTTTGGGGTGGCTGTGTCTTTTTGATTTTAATTTCCCTAAGCAATAGGACCATAAGTGGAAGTGCCCTAGGCTCTGTGGCTTTGTTTTTTAGATGTTTCAGGAAACACCATACACGTCTCCGGAGTGTCTGTTGGCAATTTACATCCCGCCCATCAGCATAACAAGTCTCCCAGTTGTCCATGGCCTGTCCTGCCTTTCTGGATTTTACACTTTTTTCAGATGGCCCTTTTGACCGGGGGGAAGTGAGACTTCATTGTAGTGCAGATTTCCTTTGCAAGTTTGCTTGTTTGGCCAAAAAGGGCATATGCGTTTTTTCCTGAATATATTCAGGAAAAAACGCATACACCCTTTTTGGCCAAGTGCATCATTGTGGACGTTCTGCCTCTTTTCCTATGCTTTCAATGCAATTCCAGTCTACCTCCTGAAATCGGTTTCCTGCAATTCTGCCCCGCTTTCAAGTCCTCTTGGCAGCCTTACTTCAGTATATTTTTGGACGATAGCTGTCATTTATAACTCTGCAGGTTTGTGAATTACAGTGCCCCTGAGCTCCTTTCTTCAACTCACTTTCTTGTGACCTGGCCGCCACTCTGCAGGATTGCTTGAGGCCCTAATCTGGTACCGGCACGGCACGCTGAGCCTTTGGTTAATTCCTCTTCCTGGTGGGAAATGAGAGTTAAATTTGCCCATCCAGACACCTCCATCTAGTCTCCCATTGGTTCTCCCTATTCCTGTTCATCTTCCGCAGAAATTGCAAACTGGGCCAAACAGGAGGTTAAAGGGACTGACTCTCCAAGTGGAGAGAGTGTTAATAAAGCATCTGGAATGTTGCACCCGAGTACCAGGGGAGGAAAACTGAGACATATTTGAACACGTCTCCCGATCACACGGTTGATCATACTCTGGGTTCCACATGCATGTTTTAGCTGAAGGAAGAATACCTGAAACCTGCAGAGTTGAGACCCGTGGAATGGGTACCATGCAATATGACTTCAAAGGGTCTTCATTTGCTCACCGAACCTCTCCAATCCTATCACTCCTGCGTTTATGCCACTGTACACACGCTTGATTCTCTTTCAGAGACATAGCAATCCATAGGTTTTAAGATACTTACTAGTCAGGTACATTCTTAGGCGTTTAATATGGGGTGTTGAGTCCATTTCGTTGAGCAAGGAGTAGCTCTTGTCTATTCCATATTTGGCTTAAGGAACTTTATCTGTGCTCATTTCGATCTCTGGTTTTATGCAGCACCCCAACTCACCTTTCCCCTTAAGCAAGCATAAGTTGGTTTTCTAAATTTGAGACCCTGTTCTGTTCTGTAATTCAGTTCCTGTGTAGCCAAGTTTACATTCCGTGTATTACTGATATCTTATGATGTTTCTTTTTCTGTGTGACTTATTTCAGTTAGAATCATCATACCTGAATCCACTCATTGTGCTGCTAAGGGCCTGATGACATAGATTTCATTGCTGAGTGATATTTCTTTGTAAGTAAATACCACAACTTCTTTATCCATTTTTCACATTCTGCGATGTTGAACTTGTACTGTAAACGAGGTTCTTGTAAACAGAGGCGTCCCAAACTTTGGGGTGGCTGTGTCTTTTTGATTTTAATTTCCGTAAGCTATACGACCATAAGTGGAAGAGCCCTAGGCTCTGTTGCTTTGTTTTTTAGATGTTTCAGGAAACACCATACACTTCTCCGGAGTGTCTGTTGGCAATTTACATCCCGCCCATCAGCATAACAAGGCTCCCAGTTCTCCATGGCCTGTCCTGCCTTTCTGGATTTTACACTTTTTTCAGATGGCCCTTTTGACCGGGGGGAAGTGAGACTTCATTGTAGTGCAGATTTCCTTTGCAAGCTTGCTTGGTTGGCCAAAAAGGGCGTATGCCTTTTTTCCTGAATATATTCAGGAAAAAACGCATACGCCCTTTTTGGCCAAGTGCATCATTGTGGACGTTCTGCCTCTTTTCCTATGCTTTCAATGCAATTCCAGTCTACCTCCTGAAATCGGTTTCCTGTAATTCTGCCCCGCTTTCAAGTCCTCTTGGCAGCCTTACTTCAGTCTATTTTTGGACGATAGCTGTCATTTATAACTCTGCAGGTTTGTGAATTACAGTGCCCCTGAGCTCCTTTCCTCAACTCGCTTTCTTTTGAGCTGGCCGCAAAACCGCAGGATGGCTTCAGGCCCTAATCTGGTTCCGGCACGGCATGCTGAGCCTTTGGTTATTTCCTCTTCCTGGTGGGAAATGAGAGTTAAATTTGCCTGTCCAGACACCTCCAGCTAGTCTCTCATTGGTTCTCGCTATTCCTGTTCATCTTCCGCAGAAATTGCAAACTGGGCCAAACAGGAGGTTAAAGGCGCTGGCTCTCCAAGTGGGGAGAGTGTTAGTAAAGCGTCTGGAATGTTGCACCCGAGTACCAGGGGACGAAAACTGAGACATATTTGAACACATCTCCCGATCACATGGTTGATCATACTCTGGGTTCCACATGCATGTTTTAGCTGAAGGAAGAATACCTAAAACCTGGGTAGTTGAAACCCGTGGAATGGGTACCATGCAATATGACTTCAAAGGGTCTTCATTTGCTCACCGAACCTCTCCAATCCTATCACTGCTGCGTTTATGCCCCTGTACACATGCTTGATTCTCTTTCGGAGACATAGCAATCTATAGGTTTTAAGATACTTACTAGTCAGGTACATTCTTAGGCGTTTAATATGCGGTGTTGAGTCCATTTCGTTCAGCAAGGAGTAGCTCTTGTCTATTCCATATTTGGCTTAAGGAACTTTATCTGTGCTCATTTCAATCTCTGGTTTTATGCAACACCACAACTCACCTTTCCCCTTAAGCAAGCATAAGTTGGTTTTCTAAATTTGAGATCCTGTTCTGTTCTGTAATTCAGTTCCTGTGTAGCCAAGTTTACATTCCATATATTACTGATATCTTATGATGTTTCTTTTTCTGTGTGACTTATTTCAGTTAGAATCATCATACCTGAATCCACTCATTGTGCTGCTAAGGGCCTGATGACATAGATTTCATTGCTGAGTGATATTGCTTTGTAAGTAAATACCACAACTTCTTTATCCATTTTTCACTTTCTGCGATGTTGAAATTGTACTGTAAACGAGGTTCTTGTAAACAGAGGCGTCCCAAACTTTGGGGTGGCTGTGTCTTTTTGATTTTAATTTCCCTAAGCTATAGGACCATAAGTGGAAGTGCCCTAGGCTCTGTTGCTTTGTTTTTTAGATGTTTCAGGAAACACCATACACTTCTCCCGAGTGTCTGTTGGCAATTTACATCCCGCCCATCAGCATAACAAGGCTCCCAGTTCTCCATGGCCTGTCCTGCCTTTCTGGATTTTACACCTTTTTCAGATGGCCCTTTTGACCGGGGGGAAGTGAGACTTCATTGTAGTGCAGATTTCCTTTGCAAGCTTGCTTGATTGGCCAAAAAGGGCGTATGCGTTTTTTCCTGAATATATTCAGGAAAAAACGCATACGCCCTTTTTGGCTAAGTGCATCATTGTGGACGTTCTGCCTCTTTTCCTATGCTTTCAATGCATTTCCAGTCTACCTCCTGAAATCGGTTTCCTGCAATTCTGCCCTGCTTTCAAGTCCTCTTGGCAGCCTTACTTCAGTCTATTTTTGGACGATAGCTGTCATTTATAACTCTGCAGGTTTGTGAATTACAGTGCCCCTGAGCTCCTTTCTTCAACTCGCTTTCTTGTGACCTGGCCGCAACACCGCAGGATGGCTTCAGGCCCTAATCTGGTTCCGGCACGGCACGCTGAGCCTTTGGTTATTTCCTTTTCCTGGTGGGAAATGAGAGTTAAATTTGCCCGTCCAGACACCTCCAGTTAGTCTCTCATTGGTTCTCGCTATTCCTGTTCATCTTCCGCAGAAATTGCAAACTGTGCCAAACAGGAGGTTAAAGGCGCTGACTCTCCAAGTGGGGAGAGTGTTAGTAAAGCGTCTGGAATGTTGCACCCGAGTACCAGGGGAGGAAAACTGAGACATATTTGAACACGTCTCCCGTTCACATGGTTGATCATACTTGGGTTCCACATGCATGTTTTAGCTGAAGGAAGAATACCTAAAACCTGGAGAGTTAAGACCCGTGTAATGGGTACCATGCAATATGACTTCAAAGGGTCTTCATTTGCTCACCGAACCTCTCCAATCCTATCACTGCTGCGTTTATGCCCCTGTACACATGCTTGATTCTCTTTCGGAGACATAGCAATCCATAGGTTTTAAGATACTTACTAGTCAGGTACATTCTTAGGCGTTTAATATGCGGTGTTGAGTCCATTTCGTTGAGCAAGGAGTAGCTCTTGTCTATTCCATATTTGGCTTAAGGAACTTTATCTGTGCTCATTTCAATCTCTGGTTTTATGCAGCACCACAACTCACCTTTACCCTTAAGCAAGCATAAGTTTGTTTTCTAAATTTGAGACCCTGTTCTGTTCTGTAATTCAGTTCCTGTGTAGCCAAGTTTACATTCCGTGTATTACTGATATCTTATGATGTTTCTTTTTCTGTGTGACTTATTTCAGTTAGAATCATCATACCTGAATCCACTCATTGTGCTGCTAAGGGCCTGATGACACAGATTTCATTGCTGAGTGATATTGCTTTGTAAGTAAATACCACAACTTCTTTATCCATTTTTCACTTTCTGCGATGTTGAGGTTGTACTGTAAACGAGGTTCTTGTAAACAGAGCCGTTCCAAACTTTGGGGTGGCTGTGTCTTTTTGATTTTAATTTCCCTAAGCTATAGGACCATAAGTGGAAGTGCCCTAGGCTCTGTTGCTTTGTTTTTTAGATGTTTCAGGAAACACCATACACTTCTCCCGAGTGGTTGTTGGCAATTTACATCCCGCCCATCAGCATAACAAGGCTCCCAGTTCTCCATGGCCTGTCCTGACTTTCTGGATTTTACACTTTTTTCAGATGGCCCTTTTGACCGGGGGGTAGTGAGACTTCATTGTAGTGCAGATTTCCTTTGCAAGCTTGCATGGTTGGCCAAAAAGGGCGTATGCGTTTTTTCCTGAATATATTCAGGAAAAAACGCATACGCCCTTTTTGGCCAAGTGCATCATTGTGGACGTTCTGCCTCTTTTCCTATGCTTTCAATGCAATTCCAGTCTACCTCCTGAAATCGGTTTCCTGCAATTCTGCCCCGCTTTCAAGTCCTCTTGGCAGCCTTACTTCAGTCTATTTTTGGACGATAGCTGTCATTTATAACTCTGCAGGTTTGTGAATTACAGTGCCCCTGAGCTCCTTTCTTCAACTCGTTTTCTTTTGAGCTGGCCGCAACACCGCAGGATGGCTTCAGGCCCTAAATTGGTTCCGGTACGGCACGCTGAGCCTTTGGTTATTTCCTCTTCCTGGTGGGAAATGAGAGTTAAATTTGCCCGTCCAGACACCTCCAGCTAGCCTCTCATTGGTTCTCGCTATTCCTGTTCAACTTCGGCAGAAATTGCAAACTGTGCCAAACAGGAGGTTAAAGGCGCTGACTCTCCAAGTGGGGAGAGTGTTAGTAAAGCGTCTGGAATGTTGCACCCGAGTACCAGGGGAGGAAAACTGAGACATATTTGAACACGTCTCCCGATCACATGGTTGATCATACTCTGGGTTCCACATGCATGTTTTAGCTGAAGGAAGAATACCTAAAACCTGGGTAGTTGAAACCCGTGGAATGGGTACCATGCAATATGACTTCAAAGGGTCTTCATTTGCTCACCGAACCTCTCCAATCCTATCACTGTTGCGTTTTTGCCCCTGTACACATGCTTGATTCTCTTTCGGAGACATAGCAATCTATAGGTTTTAAGATACTTACTAGTCAGGTACATTCTTAGGCGTTTAATATGCGGTGTTGAGTCCATTTCGTTGAGCAAGGAGTAGCTCTTGTCTATTCCATATTTGGCTTAAGGAACTTTATCTGTGCTCATTTCAATCTCTGGTTTTATGCAGCACCACAACTCACCTTTCCCCTTAAGCAAGCATAAGTTGGTTTTCTAAATTTGAGATCCTGTTCTGTTCTGTAATTCAGTTCCTGTGTAGCCAAGTTTACATTCCATATATTACTGATATCTTATGATGTTTCTTTTTCTGTGTGACTTATTTCAGTTAGAATCATCGTACCTGAATCTACTCATTATGCTGCTACGGGCCTGATGACATAGATTTCATTGCTGAGTGATACTGCATTGTACGTAAGTACCACAAGTTCTTTATGCATTTTTCACTTTCTGTGATATTGAACTTGTACGGTAAACGAGGTTCTTGTAAACAGAGGCGTCCCAAACTTTGGGGTGGCTGTGTCTTTTTGATTTTAATTTCCCTAAGCTATAGGACCATAAGTGGAAGTGCCCTAGGCTCTGTTGCTTTGTTTTTTAGATGTTTCAGGAAAGACCATACACTTCTCCCGAGTGTCTGTTGGCAATTTACATCCCGCCCATCAGCATAACAAGGCTCCCAGTTCTCCATGGCCTGTCCTGCCTTTCTGGATTTTACACTTTTTTCAGATGGCCCTTTTGACCGGGGGGAAGTGAGACTTCATTGTAGTGCAGATTTCCTTTGCAAGCTTGCTTGGTTGGCCAAAAAGGGCGTATGCGTTTTTTCCTGAATATATTCAGGAAAAAACGCATACGCACTTTTTGGCCAAGTGCATCATTGTGGACGTTCTGCCTCTTTTCCTATGCTTTCAATGCAACTCCAGTCTACCTCCTGAAATCGGTTTCCTGCAATTCTGCCCCGCTTTCAAGTCCTCTTGGCAGCCTTACTTCAGTCTATTTTTGGACGATAGCTGTCATTTATAACTCTGCAGGTTTGTGAATTACAGTGCCCCTGAGCTCCTTTCTTCAACTCGCTTTCTTTTGAGCTGGCCGCAACACCGCAGGATGGCTTCAGGCCCTAATCTGGATCCGGCACGGCACGCTGAGCCTTTGGTTAATTCCTCTTCCTGGTGGGAAATGAGAGTTAAATTTCCCATCCAGACACCTCCAGCTAGTCTCTCATTGGTTCTCGCTATTCCTGTTCATCTTCCACAGAAATTGCAAACTGGGCCACACAGGAGGTTAAAGGGACTGACTCTCCAAGTCGGGAGAGTGTTAGTAAAGCGTCTGGAATGTTGCACCCGAGTACCAGGGGACGAAAACTGAGACATATTTGAACACGTCTCCCGATCAAATGGTTGATCATATTCTGGGTTCCACATGCATGTTTTAGCTGAAGGAAGAATACCTTAAACCTGGAGAGTTAAGACCCGTGTAATGGGTACCATGCAATATGACTTCAAAGGGTCTTCATTTGCTCACCGAACCTCTCCAATCCTATCACTGCTGCGTTTATGCCCCTGTACACATGCTTGATTCTCTTTCAGAGACATAGCAATCCATAGGTTTTAAGATACTTACTAGTCAGGTACATTCTTAGGCGTTTAATATGGGGTGTTGAGTCCATTTCATTGAGCAAGGAGTAGCTCTTGTGTATTCCATATTTGGCTTAAGGAACTTTATCTGTGCTCATTTCGATCTCTGGTTTTATGCAGCACCCCAACTCACCTTTCCCCTTAAGCAAGCATAAGTTGGTTTTCTAAATTTGAGACCCTGTTCTGTTCTGTAATTCAGTTCCTGTGTAGCCAAGTTTACATTCCGTGTATTACTGATATCTTATGATGTTTCTTTTTCTGTGTGACTTATTTCAGTTAGAATCATCATACCTGAATCCACTCATTGTGCTGCTAAGGGCCTGATGACATAGATTTCATTGCTGAGTGATATTTCTTTGTAAGTAAATACCACAACTTCTTTATCCATTTTTCACATTCTGCGATGTTGAACTTGTACTGTAAACGAGGTTCTTGTAAACAGAGGCGTCCCAAACTTTGGGGTGGCTGTGTCTTTTTGATTTTAATTTCCGTAAGCTATACGACCATAAGTGGAAGAGCCCTAGGCTCTGTTGCTTTGTTTTTTAGATGTTTCAGGAAACACCATACACTTCTCCGGAGTGTCTGTTGGCAATTTACATCCCGCCCATCAGCATAACAAGGCTCCCAGTTCTCCATGGCCTGTCCTGCCTTTCTGGATTTTACACTTTTTTCAGATGGCCCTTTTGACCGGGGGGAAGTGAGACTTCATTGTAGTGCAGATTTCCTTTGCAAGCTTGCTTGGTTGGCCAAAAAGGGCGTATGCGTTTTTTCCTGAATATATTCAGGAAAAAACGCATACGCCCTTTTTGGCCAAGTGCATCATTGTGGACGTTCTGCCTCTTTTCCTATGCTTTCAATGCAATTCCAGTCTACCTCCTGAAATCGGTTTCCTGCAATTCTGCCCCGCTTTCAAGTCCTCTTGGCAGCCTTACTTCAGTCTATTTTTGGACGATAGCTGTCATTTATAACTCTGCAGGTTTGTGAATTACAGTGCCCCTGAGCTCCTTTCCTCAACTCGCTTTCTTTTGAGCTGGCCGCAAAACCGCAGGATGGCTTCAGGCCCTAATCTGGTTCCGGCACGGCACGCTGAGCCTTTGGTTATTTCTTCTTCCTGGTGGGAAATGAGAGTTAAATTTGCCTGTCCAGACACCTCCAGCTAGTCTCTCATTGGTTCTCGCTATTCCTGTTCATCTTCCGCAGAAATTGCAAACTGGGCCAAACAGGAGGTTAAAGGCGCTGGCTCTCCAAGTGGGGAGAGTGTTAGTAAAGCGTCTGGAATGTTGCACCCGAGTACCAGGGGACGAAAACTGAGACATATTTGAACACGTCTCCCGATCACATGGTTCATCATACTCTGGGTTCCACATGCATGTTTTAGCTGAAGGAAGAATACCTAAAACCTGGGTAGTTGAAACCCGTGGAATGGGTACCATGCAATATGACTTCAAAGGGTCTTCATTTGCTCACCGAACCTCTCCAATCCTATCACTGCTGCGTTTTTGCCCCTGTACACATGCTTGATTCTCTTTCGGAGACATAGCAATCTATAGGTTTTAAGATACTTACTAGTCAGGTACATTCTTAGGCGTTTAATATGCGGTGTTGAGTCCATTTCGTTGAGCAAGGAGTAGCTCTTGTCTATTCCATATTTGGCTTAAGGAACTTTATCTGTGCTCATTTCAATCTCTGGTTTTATGCAGCACCACAACTCACCTTTCCCCTTAAGCAAGCATAAGTTGGTTTTCTAAATTTGAGATCCTGTTCTGTTCTGTAATTCAGTTCCTGTGTAGCCAAGTTTACATTCCATATATTACTGATATCTTATGATGTTTCTTTTTCTGTGTGACTTATTTCAGTTAGAATCATCATACCTGAATCCACTCATTGTGCTGCTAAGGGCCTGATGACATAGATTTCATTGCTGAGTGATATTGCTTTGTAAGTAAATACCACAACTTCTTTATCCATTTTTCACTTTCTGCGATGTTGAAATTGTACTGTAAACGAGGTTCTTGTAAACAGAGGCGTCCCAAACTTTGGGGTGGCTGTGTCTTTTTGATTTTAATTTCCCTAAGCTATAGGACCATAAGTGGAAGTGCCCTAGGCTCTGTTGCTTTGTTTTTTAGATGTTTCAGGAAACACCATACACTTCTCCTGAGTGTCTGTTGGCAATTTACATCCCGCCCATCACCATAACAAGGCTCCCAGTTCTCCATGGCCTGTCCTGCCTTTCTGGATTTTACACATTTTTCAGAAGGCCCTTTTGACCGGGGGGAAGTGAGACTTCATTGTAGTGCAGATTTCCTTTGCAAGCTTGCTTGGTTGGCCAAAAAGGGCGTATGCGTTTTTTCCTGAATATATTCAGGAAAAAACGCATACGCCCTTTTTGGCCAAGTGCATCATTGTGGACGTTCTGCCTCTTTTCCTATGCTTTCAATGCAATTCCAGTCTACCTCCTGAAATCGGTTTCCTGCAATTCTGCCCCGCTTTCAAGTCCTCTTGGCAGCCTTACTTCAGTCTATTTTTGGACGATAGCTGTCATTTATAACTCTGCAGGTTTGTGAATTACAGTGCCCCTGAGCTCCTTTCCTCAACTCGCTTTCTTTTGAGCTGGCCGCAAAACCGCAGGATGGCTTCAGGCCCTAATCTGGTTCCGGCACGGCACGCTGAGCCTTTGGTTATTTCTTCTTCCTGGTGGGAAATGAGAGTTAAATTTGCCTGTCCAGACACCTCCAGCTAGTCTCTCATTGGTTCTCGCTATTCCTGTTCATCTTCCGCAGAAATTGCAAACTGGGCCAAACAGGAGGTTAAAGGCGCTGGCTCTCCAAGTGGGGAGAGTGTTAGTAAAGCGTCTGGAATGTTGCACCCGAGTACCAGGGGACGAAAACTGAGACATATTTGAACACGTCTCCCGATCACATGGTTCATCATACTCTGGGTTCCACATGCATGTTTTAGCTGAAGGAAGAATACCTAAAACCTGGGTAGTTGAAACCCGTGGAATGGGTACCATGCAATATGACTTCAAAGGGTCTTCATTTGCTCACCGAACCTCTCCAATCCTATCACTGCTGCGTTTTTGCCCCTGTACACATGCTTGATTCTCTTTCGGAGACATAGCAATCTATAGGTTTTAAGATACTTACTAGTCAGGTACATTCTTAGGCGTTTAATATGCGGTGTTGAGTCCATTTCGTTGAGCAAGGAGTAGCTCTTGTCTATTCCATATTTGGCTTAAGGAACTTTATCTGTGCTCATTTCAATCTCTGGTTTTATGCAGCACCACAACTCACCTTTCCCCTTAAGCAAGCATAAGTTGGTTTTCTAAATTTGAGATCCTGTTCTGTTCTGTAATTCAGTTCCTGTGTAGCCAAGTTTACATTCCATATATTACTGATATCTTATGATGTTTCTTTTTCTGTGTGACTTATTTCAGTTAGAATCATCATACCTGAATCCACTCATTGTGCTGCTAAGGGCCTGATGATATAGATTTCATTGCTGAGTGATATTGCTTTGTAAGTAAATACCACAACTTCTTTATCCATTTTTCACTTTCTGCGATGTTGAAATTGTACTGTAAACGAGGTTCTTGTAAACAGAGGCGTCCCAAACTTTGGGGTGGCTGTGTCTTTTTGATTTTAATTTCCCTAAGCTATAGGACCATAAGTGGAAGTGCCCTAGGCTCTGTTGCTTTGTTTTTTAGATGTTTCAGGAAACACCATACACTTCTCCTGAGTGTCTGTTGGCAATTTACATCCCGCCCATCACCATAACAAGGCTCCCAGTTCTCCATGGCCTGTCCTGCCTTTCTGGATTTTACACATTTTTCAGAAGGCCCTTTTGACCGGGGGGAAGTGAGACTTCATTGTAGTGCAGATTTCCTTTGCAAGCTTGCTTGGTTGGCCAAAAAGGGCGTATGCGTTTTTTCCTGAATATATTCAGGAAAAAACGCATACGCCCTTTTTGGCCAAGTGCATCATTGTGGACGTTCTGCCTCTTTTCCTATGCTTTCAATACAATTCCAGTCTACCTCCTGAAATCGGTTTCCTGCAATTCTGCCCCGCTTTCAAGTCCTCTTGGCAGCCTTACTTCAGTCTATTTTTGGACAATAGCTGTCATTTATAACTCTGCAGGTTTGTGAATTACAGTGCCCCTGAGCTCCTTTCTTCAACTCGCTTTCTTGTGACCTGGCCGAAACACCGCAGGATGGCTTCAGGCCCTAATCTGGTTCCGGCACGGCACGCTGAGCCTTTGGTTAATTCCTCTTCCTGGTGGGAAATGAGAGTTAAATTTGCCCATCCAGACACCTCCAGCTAGCCTCTCATTGGTTCTCGCTATTCCTGTTCATCTTCCACAGAAATTGCAAACTGGGCCAAACAGGAGGTTAAAGGGACTGACTCTCCAAGTCGGGAGAGTGTTAGTAAAGCATCTGGAATGTTGCACCCGAGTACCAGGGGAGGAAAACTGAGACATATTTGAACACGTCTCCCGTTCACACGGTTGATCATACTCTGGGTTCCACATGCATGTTTTACCTGAAGGAAGAATACCTTAAACCTGGAGAGTTGAGACCCTTGTAATGGGTACCATGCAATATGACTTCAAAGGGTCTTCATTTGCTCACCGAACCTCTCCAATCCTATCACTGCTGCGTTTATGCCCCTGTACACATGCTTGATTCTCTTTCAGAGACATACAATCCATAGGTTTTAAGATACTTACTAGTCAGGTACATTCTTAGGCGTTTAATATGCGGTGTTGAGTCCATTTCGTTGAGCAAGGAGTAGCTCTTGTCTATTCCATATTTGGCTTAAGGAACTTTATCTGTGCTCATTTCAATCTCTGATTTTATGCAGCACCCCAACTCACCTTTCCCTTTAAGCAAGCATAAGTTGGTTTTCTAAATTTGAGACCCTGTTCTCTTCTGTAATTCAGTTCCTGTGTAGCCAAGTTTACATTCCGTGTATTACTGATATCTTATGATGTTTCTTTTTCTGTGTGACTTATTTCAGTTAGAATCATCATACCTGAATCCACTCATTTTGCTGCTAAGGGCCTTGTGACACAGATTTCATTGCTGAGTGATGTTGCTTTGTAAGTAAATACCACAACTTCTTTATCCATTTTTCACTTTCTGCGATGTTGAACTTGTACTGTAAACGAGGTTCTTGTAAACAGAGGCGTCCCAAACTTTGGGGTGGCTGTGTCTTTTTGATTTTAATTTCCCTAAGCTATAGGACCATAAGTGGAAGTGCCCTAGGTTCTGTTGCTTTGTTTTTTAGATGTTTCAGGAAACACCATACACTTCTCCCGAGTGGTTGTTGGCAATTTACATCCCGCCCATCAGCATAACAATGCTCCCAGTTCTCCATGGCCTGTCCTGCCTTTCTGGATTTTACACTTTTTTCAGATGGCCCTTTTGACCGGGGGGAAGTGAGACTTCATTGTAGTGCAGATTTCCTTTGCAAGCTTGCTTGGTTGGCCAAAAAGGGCGTATGCGTTTTTTCCTGAATATATTCAGGAAAACACGCATACCCCCTTTTTGGCTAAGTGCATCATTGTGGACGTTCTGCCTCTTTTCCTATGCTTTCAATGCAATTCCAGTCTACCTCCTGAAATCGGTTTCCTGCAATTCTGCCCTGCTTTCAAGTCCTCTTGGCAGCCTTACTTCAGTCTATTTTTGGACGATAGCTGTCATTTATAACTCTGCAGGTTTGTGAATTACAGTGCCCCTGAGCTCCTTTCTTCAACTCGCTTTCTTGTGACCTGGCCGCAACACCGCAGGATGGCTTCAGGCCCTAATCTGGTTCCGGCACGGCATGCTGAGCCTTTGGTTAATTCCTCTTCCTGGTGGGAAATGAGAGTTAAATTTGCCCGTTCAGACACCTCCAGCTAGTCTCTCATTGGTTCTCGCTATTCCTGTTCATCTTCCGCAGAAATTGCAAACTGGGCCAAACAGGAGGTTAAATGGACTGACTCTCCAAATCGGGAGAGTGTTAGTAAAGTGTCTCGAATGTTGCACCCGAGTACCAGGGTACGAAAACTGAGACATATTTGAACACGTCTCCCGATCAAATGGTTGATCATACTGTAGGTTCCACATGCATGTTTTAGCTGAAGGAAGAATACCTTAAACCTGGGTAGTTGAAACCCGTGGAATGGGTACCATGCAATATGACTTCAAAGGGTCTTCATTTGCTCACCGAACCTCTCCAATCCTATCACTGCTGCGTTTATGCCCCTGTACACATGCTTGATTCTCTTTTGGAGACATAGCAATCCATAGGTTTTAAGATACTTACTAGTCAGGTACATTCTTAGGCGTTTAATATGCGGTGTTGAGTCCATTTCGTTGAGCAAGGAGTAGCTCTTGTCTATTCCATATTTGGCTTAAGGAACTTTATCTGTGCTCATTTCAATCTCTGGTTTTATGCAGCACCACAACTCACCTTTACCCTTAAGCAAGCATAAGTTTGTTTTCTAAATTTGAGACCCTGTTCTGTTCTGTAATTCAGTTCCTGTGTAGCCAAGTTTACATTCCGTGTATTACTGATATCTTATGATGTTTCTTTTTCTGTGTGACTTATTTCAGTTAGAATCATCATACCTGAATCCACTCATTGTGCTGCTAAGGGCCTGATGACACAGATTTCATTGCTGAGTGATATTGCTTTGTAAGTAAATACCACAACTTCTTTATCCATTTTTCACTTTCTGCGATGTTGAGCTTGTACTGTAAACGAGGTTCTTGTAAACAGAGCCGTTCCAAACTTTGGGGTGGCTGTGTCTTTTTGATTTTAATTTCCCTAAGCTATAGGACCATAAGTGGAAGTGCCCTAGGTTCTGTTGCTTTGTTTTTTAGATGTTTCAGGAAACACCATACACTTCTCCCGAGTGGTTGTTGGCAATTTACATCCCGCCCATCAGCATAACAAGGCTCCCAGTTCTCCATGGCCTGTCCTGACTTTCTGGATTTTACACTTTTTTCAGATGGCCCTTTTGACCGGGGGGAAGTGAGACTTCATTGTAGTGCAGATTTCCTTTGCAAGCTTGCTTGGTTGGCCAAAAAGGGCGTATGCGTTTTTTCCTGAATATATTCAGGAAAAAACGCATACGCCCTTTTTGGCCAAGTGCATCATTGTGGACGTTCTGCCTCTTTTCCTATGCTTTCAATGCAATTCCAGTCTACCTCCTGAAATCGGTTTCCTGCAATTCTGCCCCGCTTTCAAGTCCTCTTGGCAGCCTTACTTCAGTCTATTTTTGGATGATAGCTGTCATTTATAACTCTGCAGGTTTGTGAGTTACAGTGCCCCTGAGCTCCTTTCTTCAACTCGCTTTCTTTTGAGCTGGCCGCAACACCGCAGGATGGCTTCAGGCCCTAAATTTGTTCCGGTACGGCACGCTGAGCCTTTGGTTATTTCCTCTTCCTGGTGGGAAATGAGAGTTAAATTTGCCAGTCCAGACACCTCCAGCTAGCCTCTCATTGGTTCTCGCTATTCCTGTTCAACTTCGGCAGAAATTGCAAACTGTGCCAAACAGGAGGTTAAAGGCGCTGACTCTCCAAGTGGGGAGAGTGTTAGTAAAGCGTCTGGAATGTTGCACCCGAGTACCAGGGGAGGAAAACTGAGACATATTTGAACACGTCTCCCGATCACATGGTTCATCATACTCTGGGTTCCACATGCATGTTTTAGCTGAAGGAAGAATACCTAAAACCTGGGTAGTTGAAACCCGTGGAATGGGTACCATGCAATATGACTTCAAAGGGTCTTCATTTGCTCACCGAACCTCTCCAATCCTATCACTGTTGCGTTTTTTCCCCTGTACACATGCTTGATTCTCTTACGGAGACATAGCAATCTATAGGTTTTAAGATACTTACTAGTCAGGTACATTCTTAGGCGTTTAATATGCAGTGTTGAGTCCATTTCGTTGAGCAAGGAGTAGCTCTTGTCTATTCCATATTTGGCTTAAGGAACTTTATCTGTGCTCATTTCAATCTCTGGTTTTATGCAGCACCACAACTCACCTTTCCCCTTAAGCAAGCATAAGTTGGTTTTCTGAATTTGAGATCCTGTTCTGTTCTGTAATTCAGTTCCTGTGTAGCCAAGTTTACATTCCATATATTACTGATATCTTATGATGTTTCTTTTTCTGTGTGACTTATTTCAGTTAGAATCATCGTACCTGAATCTACTCATTATGCTGCTACGGGCCTGATGACATAGATTTCATTGCTGACTGATACTGCATTGTACGTAAGTACCACAAGTTCTTTATGCATTTTTCACTTTCTGTGATATTGAACTTGTACGGTAAACGAGGTTCTTGTAAACAGAGGCGTCCCAAACTTTGGGGTGGCTGTGTCTTTTTGATTTTAATTTCCCTAAGCTATAGGACCATAAGTGGAAGTGCCCTAGGCTCTGTTGCTTTGTTTTTTAGATGTTTCAGGAAAGACCATACACTACTCCCGAGTGTCTGTTGACAATTTACATCCCGCCCATCAGCATAACAAGGCTCCCAGTTCTCCATGGCCTGTCCTGCCTTTCTGGATTTTACACTTTTTTCAGATGGCCCTTTTGACCGGGGGGAAGTGAGACTTCATTGTAGTGCAGATTTCCTTTGCAAGTTTGCTTGGTTGGCCAAAAAGGGCGTATGCGTTTTTTCCTGAATATATTCAGGAAAAAACGCATACGCCCTTTTTGGCCAAGTGCATCATTGTGGACGTTCTGCCTCTTTTCCTATGCTTTCAATGCAATTCCAGTCTACCTCCTGAAATCGGTTTCCTGCAATTCTGCCCCGCTTTCAAGTCCTCTTGGCAGCCTTACTTCAGTCTATTTTTGGACGATAGCTGTCATTTATAACTCTGCAGGTTTGTGAATTACAGTGCCCCTGAGCTCCTTTCTTCAACTCGCTTTCTTTTGAGCTGGCCGCAACACCGCAGGATGGCTTCAGGCCCTAATCTGGATCCGGCACGGCACGCTGAGCCTTTGGTTAATTCCTCTTCCTGGTGGGAAATGAGAGTTAAATTTCCCATCCAGACACCTCCAGCTAGTCTCTCATTGGTTCTCGCTATTCCTGTTCATCTTCCACAGAAATTGCAAACTGGGCCACACAGGAGGTTAAAGGGACTGACTCTCCAAGTCGGGAGAGTGTTAGTAAAGCGTCTGGAATGTTGCACCCGAGTACCAGGGTACGAAAACTGAGACATATTTGAACACGTCTCCCGATCAAATGGTTGATCATACTCTGGGTTCCACATGCATGTTTTAGCTGAAGGAAGAATACCTTAAACCTGGAGAGTTAAGACCCGTGTAATGGGTACCATGCAATATGACTTCAAAGGGTCTTCATTTGCTCACCGAACCTCTCCAATCCTATCACTGCTGCGTTTATGCCCCTGTACACATGCTTGATTCTCTTTTGGAGACATAGCAATCCATCGGTTTTAAGATACTTACTAGTCAGGTACATTCTTAGGCGTTTAATATGGGGTGTTGAGTCCATTTCGTTGAGCAAGGAGTAGCTCTTGTGTATTCCATATTTGGCTTAAGGAACTTTATCTGTGCTCATTTCAATCTCTGGTTTTATGCAGCACCCCAACTCACCTTTCCCCTTAAGCAAGCATAAGTTGGTTTTCTAAATTTGAGACCCTGTTCTGTTCTGTAATTCAGTTCCTGTGTAGCCAAGTTTACATTCCGTGTATTACTGATATCTTATGATGTTTCTTTTTCTGTGTGACTTATTTCAGTTAGAATCATCATACCTGAATCCACTCATTGTGCTGCTAAGGGCCTGATGACACAGATTTCGTTGCTGAGTGATATTGCTTTGTAAGTAAATACCACAACTTCTTTATCCATTTTTCACTTTCTGCGATGTTGAACTTGTACTGTAAACGAGGTTGTTGTAAACAGAGCCGTTCCAAACTTTGGGGTGGCTGTGTCTTTTTGATTTTAAATTCCCTAAGCTATAGGACCATAAGTGGAAGTGCCCTAGGCTCTGTTGCTTTGTTTTTTAGATGTTTCAGGAAACACCATACACTTCTCCCGAGTGGTTGTTGGCAATTTACATCCCGCCTTTCAGCATAACAAGGCTCCCAGTTCTCCATGGCCTGTCCTGCCTTTCTGGATTTTACACTTTTTTCAGATGGCCCTTTTGACCGGGGGGAAGTGAGACTTCCTTGTTGTGCAGATTTCCTTTGCAAGCTTGCTTGGTTGGCCAAAAAGGGCGTATGCGTTTTTCCTGAATATATTCAGGAAAAAACGCATACGCCCTTTTTGGCCAAGTGCATCATTGTGGACGTTCTGCCTCTTTTCCTATGCTTTCAATGCAATTCCAGTCTACCTCCTGAAATCGGTTTCCTGCAATTCTGCCCCGCTTTCAAGTCCTCTTGGCAGCCTTACTTCAGTCTATTTTTCGACGATAGCTGTCATTTATAACTCTGCAGGTTTGTGAATTACAGTGCCCCTGAGCTCCTTTCTTCAACTCGCTTTCTTGTGAGCTGGCCGCAACACCGCAGGATGGCTTCAGGTCCTAATCTGGTTCCGGCCCGGCATGCTGAGCCTTTGATTAATTCCTCTTCCTGGTGGGAAATGAGAGTTAAATTTGCCCGTTCAGACACCTCCAGCTAGTCTCTCATTGGTTCTCGCTATTCCTGTTCATCTTCCGCAGAAATTGCAAACTGGGCCAAACAGGAGGTTAAAGGCACTAACTCTCCAAGTCGGGAGAGTGTTAGTAAAGCGTTCGGAATGTTGCACCCGAGTACCAGGGGAGGAAAACTGAGACATATTTGAACACGTCTCCCGTTCAGATGGTTGATCATACTCTGGGTTCAACATGCATGTTTTAGCTGAAGGAAGAATACCTTAAACCTGGAGAGTTGAGACCCGTGTAATGGGTACCATGCAATATGACTTCAAAGGGTCTTCATTTGCTCACCGAACCTCTCCAATCCTATCACTGCTGCGTTTATGCCCCTGTACACAAGCTTGATTCTCTTTTGGAGACATAGCAATCCATAGGTTTTAAGATACTTACTAGTCAGGTACATTCTTAGGCGTTTAATATGGGGTGTTGAGTCCATTTCGTTGAGCAAGGAGTAGCTCTTGTCTATTCCATATTTGGCTTAAGGAACTTTATCTGTGCTCATTTCAATCTCTGGTTTTATGCAGCACCCCAACTCACCTTTCCCCTTAAGCAAGCATAAGTTGGTTTTCTAAATTTGAGACCCTGTTCTGTTTTGGAATGCAGTTCCTGTGTAGCCAAGTTTACATTCCGTGTATTAGTGATATCTTATGATGTTTCTTTTTCTGTGTGACTTATTTCAGTTAGAATCATCGTACCTGAATCCACTCATTATGCTGCTACGGGCCTGATGACATAGATTTCATTGCTGAGTGATACTGCATTGTACGTAAGTACCACAATTTCTTTATCCATTTTTCACTTTCTGCGATGTTGAACTTGTACTGTAAACGAGGTTCTTGTAAACAGAGGCGTCCCAAACTTTGGGGTGGCTGTGTCTTTTTGATTTTAAATTCCCTAAGCTATAGGACCATAAGTGACATTGCCCTAGGCTCTGTTGCTTTGTTTTTTAGATGTTTCAGGAAACACCATACGCTTCTCCCGAGTGTCTGTTGGCAATTTACATCCCGCCCATCAGCATAACAAGGCTCCCAGTTCTCCATGGCCTGTCCTGCCTTTCTGGATTTTACACTTTTTTCAGATGGCCCTTTTGACCGGGGGGAAGTGAGACTTCATTGTAGTGCAGATTTCCTTTGCAAGCTTGCTTGGTTGGCCAAAAAGGGCGTATGCGTTTTTTCCTGAATATATTCAGGAAAACACGCATACGCCCTTTTTGGCCAAGTGCATCATTGTGGACGTTCTGCCTCTTTTCCTATGCTTTCAATGCAATTCCAGTCTACCTCCTGAAATCGGTTTCCTGCAATTCTGCCCCGCTTTCAAGTCCTCTTGGCAGCCTTACTTCAGTCTATTTTTGGACGATAGCTGTCATTTATAACTCTGCAGGTTTGTGAATTACAGTGCCCCTGAGCTCCTTTCTTCAACTCGCTTTCTTGTGAGCTGGCCGCAACACCGCAGGATGGCTTCAGGCCCTAATCTGGTTCTGGCACGGCACGCTGAGCCTTTGGTTAATTCCTCTTCCTGGTGGGAAATGAGAGTTAAATTTGCCCGTTCAGACACCTCCAGCTAGTCTCTCATTGGTTCTCGCTATTCCTGTTCATCTTCCGCAGAAATTGCAAACTGGGCCAAACAGGAGGTTAAAGGGACTGACTCTCCAAGTGGGGAGAGTGTTAGTAAAGCGTCTGGAATGTTGCACCCGAGTACCAGGGTACGAAAACTGAGACATATTTGAACACGTCTCCCGATCACATGGTTGATCATACTCTAGGTTCCACATGCATGTTTTAGCTGAAGGAAGAATACCTTAAACCTGGGTAGTTGAAACCCGTGGAATGGGTACCATGCAATATGACTTCAAAGGGTCTTCATTTGCTCACCGAACATCTCCAAACCTATCACTGCTGCGTTTATGCCCCTGTACACATGCTTGATTCTCTTTCGGAGACATAGAAATCCATAGGTTTTAAGATACTTACTAGTCAGGTACATTCTTAGGCGTTTAATATGCGGTGTTGAGTCCATTTCGTTGAGCAAGGAGTAGCTCTTGTCTATTCCATATTTGGCTTAAGGAACTTTATCTGTGCTCATTTCAATCTCTGGTTTTATGCAGCACCCCAACTCACCTTTCCCCTTAAGCAAGCATAAGTTGGTTTTCTAAATTTGAGACCCTGTTCTGTTCTGTAATTCAGTTCCTGTGTAGCCAAGTTTACATTCCGTGTATTAGTGATATCTTATGATGTTTCTTTTTCTGTGTGACTTATTTCAGTTAGAAACATCGTACCTGAATCCACTCATTAAGCTGCTACGGGCCTGATGACAAAGATTTCATTGCTGAGTGATACTGCATTGTACGTAAGTACCACAGCTTCTTTATCCATTTTTCACTTTCTGCGATATTGAACTTTTACAGTAAACGAGGTTCTTGTAAACAGAGGAGTCCCAAACTTTTGGGTGGCTGTGTCTTTTTGATTTTAATTTCCCTAAGCTATAGGACCATAATTGGAAGTGCCCTAGGCTCTGTTGCTTTGTTTTTTAGATGTTTCAGGAAACACCATACACTTCTCAGGAGTGTCTGTTGACAATTTACATCCCGCCCATCAGCATAACAAAGCTCCCAGTTCTCCATGGCCTGTCCTGCCTTTCTGGATTTTACACATTTTTCAGATGGCCCTTTTGACCGGGGGGAAGTGAGACTTCTTTGTAGTGCAGATTTCCTTTGCAAGCTTGCTTGGTTGGCCAAAAAGGGCGTATGCGTTTTTTCCTGAATATATTCAGGAAAAAACGCATACGCCCTTTTTGGCCAAGTGCATCATTGTGGACGTTCTGCCTCTTTTCCTATGCTTTCAATGCAATTCCAGTCTACCTCCTGAAATCGGTTTCCTGCAATTCTGCCCCGCTTTCAAGTCCTCTTGGCAGCCTTACTTCAGTCAATTTTTGGACAATAGCTGTCATTTATAACTCTGCAGGTTTGTGAATTACAGTGCCCCTGAGCTCCTTTCTTCAACTTGCTTTCTTGTGACCTGGCCGCAACACCGCAGGATGGCTTCAGGCCCTAATCTGGTTACGGCCCGGCATGCTGAGCCTTTGATTAATTCCTCTTCCTGGTGGGAAATGAGAGTTAAATTTGCCCGTTCAGACACCTCCAGCTAGCCTCTCATTGGTTCTCGCTATTCCTGTTCATCTTCCGCAGAAATTGCAAACTGGGCCAAACAGGAGGTTAAAGGGACTGACTCTCCAAGTTGGGAGAGTGTTAGTAAAGCGTCTGGAATGTTGCACCCGAGTACCAGGGTACGAAAACTGAGACATATTTGAACACGTCTCCCGATCACATGGTTGATCATACTCTAGGTTCCACATGCATGTTTTAGCTGAAGGAAGAATACCTTAAACATGGGTAGTTGAAACCCGTGGAATGGGTAGCATGCAATATGACTTCAAAGGGTCTTCATTTGCTCACCGAACCTCTCCAATCCTATCACTGCTGCGTTTATGCCCCTGTACACATGCTTGATTCTCTTTCGGAGACATAGAAATCCATAGGTTTTAAGATACTTACTAGTCAGGTACATTCTTAGACGTTTAATATGCGGTGTTGAGTCCATTTCGTTGAGCAAGGAGTAGCTCTTGTCTATTCCATATTTGGCTTAAGGAACTTTATCTGTGCTCATTTCAATCTCTGGTTTTATGCAGCACCCCACCTCACCTTTACCTTTAAGCAAGAATAAGTTGGTTTTCTAAATTTGAGACCCTGTTCTGTTCTGTAATTCAGTTCCTGTGTAGCCAAGTTTCCATTCCGTGTATTAGTGATATCTTATGATGTTTCTTTTTCTGTGTGACTTATTTCAGTTAGAATCATCAGACCTGAATCCACTCATTGTGCTGCTAAGGGCCTGATGACATAGATTTCATTGCTGAGTGATATTGCTTTGTAAGTAAATACCACAACTTCTTTATCCATTTTTCACTTTCTGCGATGTTGAACTTGTACTGTAAACGAGGTTCTTGTAAACAGAGCCGTTCCAAACTTTGGGGTGGCTGTGTCTTTTAGATTTTAAATTCCCTAAGCTATAGGACCATAAGTGGAAGTGCCCTAGGCTCTGTTGCTTTGTTTTTTAGATGTTTCAGTTAACACCATACACTTCTCCCGAGTGGTTCTTGGCAATTTACATCCCGCCCTTCAGAATAACAAGGCTCCCAGTTCTCCATGGCCTGTCCTGCCTTTCTGGATTTTACACTTTTTTCAGATGGCCCTTTTGACCGGGGGGAAGTGAGACTTCATTGTAGTGCAGATTTCCTTTGCAAGCTTGCTTGGTTGGCCAAAAAGGGCGTATGCGTTTTTTCCTGAATATATTCAGGAAAAAACGCATACGCCCTTTTTGGCCAAGTGCATCATTGTGGACGTTCTGCCTCTTTTCCTATGCTTTCAATGCAATTCCAGTCTACCTCCTGAAATCGGTTTCCTGCAATTCTGCCCCGCTTTCAAGTCCTCTTGGCAGCCTTACTTCAGTATATTTTTTGACGATAGCTGTCATTTATAACTCTGCAGGTTTGTGAATTACAGTGCCCCTGAGCTCCTTTCTTCAACTCGCTTTCTTGTGAGCTGGCCGCAACACCGCAGGATGGCTTCAGGCCCTAATCTGGTTCTGGCACCGCACGCTGAGCCTTTGGTTAATTCCTCTTCCTGGTGGGAAATGAGAGTTAAATTTGCCCGTCCAGACACCTCCAGCTAGTCTCTCATTGGTTCTCGCTATTCCTGTTCATCTTCCGCAGAAATTGCAAACTGGGCCACACAGGAGGTTAAAGGGACTGACTCTCCAAGTCGGGAGAGTGTTAGTAAAGCGTCTGGAATGTTGCACCCGAGTACCAGGGTACGAAAACTGAGACATATTTGAACACGTCTCCCGATCACATGGTTGATCATACTCTAGGTTCCACATGCATGTTTTAGCTGAAGGAAGAATACCTTAAACCTGGGTAGTTGAAACCCGTGGAATGGGTACCATGCAATATGACTTCAAAGGGTCTTTATTTGCTCACCGAACCTCTCCAATCCTATCACTGCTGCGTTTATGCCCCTGTACACATGCTTGATTCTCTTTCGGAGACATAGAAATCCATAGGTTTTAAGATACTTACTAGTCAGGTACATTCTTAGGCGTTTAATATGCGGTGTTGAGTCCATTTCGTTGAGCAAGGAGTAGCTCTTGTCTATTCCATATTTGGCTTAAGGAACTTTATCTGTGCTCATTTCAATCTCTGGTTTTATGCAGCACCCCAACTCACCTTTACCCTTAAGCAAGCATAAGTTGGTTTTCTAAATTTGAGACCCTGTTCTGTTCTGTAATTCAGTTCCTGTGTAGCCAAGTTTACATTCCATGTATTACTGATATCTTATGATGTTTCTTTTTCTGTGTGACTTATTTCAGTTAGAATCATCATACCTGAATCCACTCATTGTGCTGCTAAGGGCCTGATGACACAGATTTCATTGCTGAGTGATATTGCTTTGTAAGTAAATACCACAACTTCTTTATCCATTTTTCACTTTCTACAATGTTGAACTTGTACTGTAAACGAGGTTCTTGTAAACAGAGGCGTCCCAAACTTTGGGGTGGCTGTGTCTTTTTGATTTTAATTTCCCTAAGCTATAGGACCATAAGTGGCAGTGTCCTAGGCTCTGTTGCATTGTTTTTTAGATGTTTCAGGAAACACCATACACTTCTCCCGAGTGTCTGTTGGCAATTTACATCCCGCCCATCAGCATATCAAGGCTCCCAGTTCTCCATGGCCTGTCCTGCCTTTCTGGATTTTACACTTTTTTCAGATGGCCCTTTTGACCGGGGGGAAGTGAGACTTCATTGTAGTGCAGATTTCCTTTGCAAGCTTGCTTGGTTGGCCAAAAAGGGCGTATGCGTTTTTTCCTGAATATATTCAGGAAAAAATGCATACGCCCTTTTTGGCCAAGTGCATCATTGTGGACGTTCTGCCTCTTTTCCTATGCTTTCAATGCAATTCCAGTCTACCTCCTGAAATCGGTTTCCTGCAATTCTGCCCCGCTTTCAAGTCCTCTTGGCAGCCTTACTTCAGTCTATTTTTGGACGATAGCTGTCATTTATAACTCTGCAGGTTTGTGAATTACAGTGCCCCTGAGCTCCTTTCTTCAACTCGCTTTCTTGTGAGCTGGCCGCAACACCGCAGGATGGCTTCAGGCCCTAATCTGGTTCTGGCACGGCACGCTGAGCCTTTGGTTAATTCCTCTTCCTGGTGGGAAATGAGAGTTAAATTTGCCCGTCCAGACACCTCCAGCTAGTCTCTCATTGGTTCTCGCTATTCCTGTTCATCTTCCGCAGAAATTGCAAACTGGGCCACACAGGAGGTTAAAGGGACTGACTCTCCAAGTCGGGAGAGTGTTAGTAAAGCGTCTGGAATGTTGCACCCGAGTACCAGGGTACGAAAACTGAGACATATTTGAACACGTCTCCCGATCACATGGTTGATCATACTCTAGGTTCCACATGCATGTTTTAGCTGAAGGAAGAATACCTTAAACCTGGGTAGTTGAAACCCGTGGAATGGGTACCATGCAATATGACTTCAAAGGGTCTTTATTTGCTCACCGAACCTCTCCAATCCTATCACTGCTGCGTTTATGCCCCTGTACACATGCTTGATTCTCTTTCGGAGACATAGAAATCCATAGGTTTTAAGATACTTACTAGTCAGGTACATTCTTAGGCGTTTAATATGCGGTGTTGAGTCCATTTCGTTGAGCAAGGAGTAGCTCTTGTCTATTCCATATTTGGCTTAAGGAACTTTATCTGTGCTCATTTCAATCTCTGGTTTTATGCAGCACCCCAACTCACCTTTACCCTTAAGCAAGCATAAGTTGGTTTTCTAAATTTGAGACCCTGTTCTGTTCTGTAATTCAGTTCCTGTGTAGCCAAGTTTACATTCCGTGTATTACTGATATCTTATGATGTTTCTTTTTCTGTGTGACTTATTTCAGTTAGAAACATCGTACCTGAATCCACTCATTAAGCTGCTACGGGCCTGATGACAAAGATTTCATTGCTGAGTGATACTGCATTGTACGTAAGTACCACAACTTCTTTATCCATTTTTCACTTTCTGCGATATTGAACTTTTACAGTAAACGAGGTTCTTGTAAACAGAGGAGTCCCAAACTTTTGGGTGGCTGTGTCTTTTTGATTTTAATTTCCCTAAGCTATAGGACCATAATTGGAAGTGCCCTAGGCTCTGTTGCTTTGTTTTTTAGATGTTTCAGGAAACACCATACACTTCTCAGGAGTCTCTGTTGACAATTTACATCCCGCCCATCAGCATAACAAAGCTCCCAGTTCTCCATGGCCTGTCCTGCCTTTCTGGATTTTACACATTTTTCAGATGGCCCTTTTGACCGGGGGGAAGTGAGACTTCTTTGTAGTGCAGATTTCCTTTGCAAGCTTGCTTGGTTGGCCAAAAAGGGCGTATGCGTTTTTTCCTGAATATATTCAGGAAAAAACGCATACGCCCTTTTTGGCCAAGTGCATCATTGTGGACGTTCTGCCTCTTTTCCTATGCTTTCAATGCAATTCCAGTCTACCTCCTGAAATCGGTTTCCTGCAATTCTGCCCCGCTTTCAAGTCCTCTTGGCAGCCTTACTTCAGTCAATTTTTGGACAATAGCTGTCATTTATAACTCTGCAGGTTTGTGAATTACAGTGCCCCTGAGCTCCTTTCTTCAACTTGCTTTCTTGTGACCTGGCCGCAACACCGCAGGATGGCTTCAGGCCCTAATCTGGTTACGGCCCGGCATGCTGAGCCTTTGATTAATTCCTCTTCCTGGTGGGAAATGAGAGTTAAATTTGCCCGTTCAGACACCTCCAGCTAGCCTCTCATTGGTTCTCGCTATTCCTGTTCATCTTCCGCAGAAATTGCAAACTGGGCCAAACAGGAGGTTAAAGGGACTGACTCTCCAAGTTGGGAGAGTGTTAGTAAAGCGTCTGGAATGTTGCACCCGAGTACCAGGGTACGAAAACTGAGACATATTTGAACACGTCTCCCGATCACATGGTTGATCATACTCTAGGTTCCACATGCATGTTTTAGCTGAAGGAAGAATACCTTAAACATGGGTAGTTGAAACCCGTGGAATGGGTAGCATGCAATATGACTTCAAAGGGTCTTCATTTGCTCACCGAACCTCTCCAATCCTATCACTGCTGCGTTTATGCCCCTGTACACATGCTTGATTCTCTTTCGGAGACATAGAAATCCATAGGTTTTAAGATACTTACTAGTCAGGTACATTCTTAGACGTTTAATATGCGGTGTTGAGTCCATTTCGTTGAGCAAGGAGTAGCTCTTGTCTATTCCATATTTGGCTTAAGGAACTTTATCTGTGCTCATTTCAATCTCTGGTTTTATGCAGCACCCCACCTCACCTTTACCTTTAAGCAAGAATAAGTTGGTTTTCTAAATTTGAGACCCTGTTCTGTTCTGTAATTCAGTTCCTGTGTAGCCAAGTTTCCATTCCGTGTATTAGTGATATCTTATGATGTTTCTTTTTCTGTGTGACTTATTTCAGTTAGAATCATCAGACCTGAATCCACTCATTGTGCTGCTAAGGGCCTGATGACATAGATTTCATTGCTGAGTGATATTGCTTTGTAAGTAAATACCACAACTTCTTTATCCATTTTTCACTTTCTGCGATGTTGAACTTGTACTGTAAACGAGGTTCTTGTAAACAGAGCCGTTCCAAACTTTGGGGTGGCTGTGTCTTTTAGATTTTAAATTCCCTAAGCTATAGGACCATAAGTGGAAGTGCCCTAGGCTCTGTTGCTTTGTTTTTTAGATGTTTCAGTTAACACCATACACTTCTCCCGAGTGGTTCTTGGCAATTTACATCCCGCCCTTCAGAATAACAAGGCTCCCAGTTCTCCATGGCCTGTCCTGCCTTTCTGGATTTTACACTTTTTTCAGATGGCCCTTTTGACCGGGGGGAAGTGAGACTTCATTGTAGTGCAGATTTCCTTTGCAAGCTTGCTTGGTTGGCCAAAAAGGGCGTATGCGTTTTTTCCTGAATATATTCAGGAAAAAACGCATACGCCCTTTTTGGCCAAGTGCATCATTGTGGACGTTCTGCCTCTTTTCCTATGCTTTCAATGCAATTCCAGTCTACCTCCTGAAATCGGTTTCCTGCAATTCTGCCCCGCTTTCAAGTCCTCTTGGCAGCCTTACTTCAGTATATTTTTTGACGATAGCTGTCATTTATAACTCTGCAGGTTTGTGAATTACAGTGCCCCTGAGCTCCTTTCTTCAACTCGCTTTCTTGTGAGCTGGCCGCAACACCGCAGGATGGCTTCAGGCCCTAATCTGGTTCTGGCACCGCACGCTGAGCCTTTGGTTAATTCCTCTTCCTGGTGGGAAATGAGAGTTAAATTTGCCCGTCCAGACACCTCCAGCTAGTCTCTCATTGGTTCTCGCTATTCCTGTTCATCTTCCGCAGAAATTGCAAACTGGGCCACACAGGAGGTTAAAGGGACTGACTCTCCAAGTCGGGAGAGTGTTAGTAAAGCGTCTGGAATGTTGCACCCGAGTACCAGGGTACGAAAACTGAGACATATTTGAACACGTCTCCCGATCACATGGTTGATCATACTCTAGGTTCCACATGCATGTTTTAGCTGAAGGAAGAATACCTTAAACCTGGGTAGTTGAAACCCGTGGAATGGGTACCATGCAATATGACTTCAAAGGGTCTTTATTTGCTCACCGAACCTCTCCAATCCTATCACTGCTGCGTTTATGCCCCTGTACACATGCTTGATTCTCTTTCGGAGACATAGAAATCCATAGGTTTTAAGATACTTACTAGTCAGGTACATTCTTAGGCGTTTAATATGCGGTGTTGAGTCCATTTCGTTGAGCAAGGAGTAGCTCTTGTCTATTCCATATTTGGCTTAAGGAACTTTATCTGTGCTCATTTCAATCTCTGGTTTTATGCAGCACCCCAACTCACCTTTACCCTTAAGCAAGCATAAGTTGGTTTTCTAAATTTGAGACCCTGTTCTGTTCTGTAATTCAGTTCCTGTGTAGCCAAGTTTACATTCCATGTATTACTGATATCTTATGATGTTTCTTTTTCTGTGTGACTTATTTCAGTTAGAATCATCATACCTGAATCCACTCATTGTGCTGCTAAGGGCCTGATGACACAGATTTCATTGCTGAGTGATATTGCTTTGTAAGTAAATACCACAACTTCTTTATCCATTTTTCACTTTCTACAATGTTGAACTTGTACTGTAAACGAGGTTCTTGTAAACAGAGGCGTCCCAAACTTTGGGGTGGCTGTGTCTTTTTGATTTTAATTTCCCTAAGCTATAGGACCATAAGTGGCAGTGTCCTAGGCTCTGTTGCATTGTTTTTTAGATGTTTCAGGAAACACCATACACTTCTCCCGAGTGTCTGTTGGCAATTTACATCCCGCCCATCAGCATATCAAGGCTCCCAGTTCTCCATGGCCTGTCCTGCCTTTCTGGATTTTACACTTTTTTCAGATGGCCCTTTTGACCGGGGGGAAGTGAGACTTCATTGTAGTGCAGATTTCCTTTGCAAGCTTGCTTGGTTGGCCAAAAAGGGCGTATGCGTTTTTTCCTGAATATATTCAGGAAAAAATGCATACGCCCTTTTTGGCCAAGTGCATCATTGTGGACGTTCTGCCTCTTTTCCTATGCTTTCAATGCAATTCCAGTCTACCTCCTGAAATCGGTTTCCTGCAATTCTGCCCCGCTTTCAAGTCCTCTTGGCAGCCTTACTTCAGTCTATTTTTGGACGATAGCTGTCATTTATAACTCTGCAGGTTTGTGAATTACAGTGCCCCTGAGCTCCTTTCTTCAACTCGCTTTCTTGTGAGCTGGCCGCAACACCGCAGGATGGCTTCAGGCCCTAATCTGGTTCTGGCACGGCACGCTGAGCCTTTGGTTAATTCCTCTTCCTGGTGGGAAATGAGAGTTAAATTTGCCCGTCCAGACACCTCCAGCTAGTCTCTCATTGGTTCTCGCTATTCCTGTTCATCTTCCGCAGAAATTGCAAACTGGGCCACACAGGAGGTTAAAGGGACTGACTCTCCAAGTCGGGAGAGTGTTAGTAAAGCGTCTGGAATGTTGCACCCGAGTACCAGGGTACGAAAACTGAGACATATTTGAACACGTCTCCCGATCACATGGTTGATCATACTCTAGGTTCCACATGCATGTTTTAGCTGAAGGAAGAATACCTTAAACCTGGGTAGTTGAAACCCGTGGAATGGGTACCATGCAATATGACTTCAAAGGGTCTTTATTTGCTCACCGAACCTCTCCAATCCTATCACTGCTGCGTTTATGCCCCTGTACACATGCTTGATTCTCTTTCGGAGACATAGAAATCCATAGGTTTTAAGATACTTACTAGTCAGGTACATTCTTAGGCGTTTAATATGCGGTGTTGAGTCCATTTCGTTGAGCAAGGAGTAGCTCTTGTCTATTCCATATTTGGCTTAAGGAACTTTATCTGTGCTCATTTCAATCTCTGGTTTTATGCAGCACCCCAACTCACCTTTACCCTTAAGCAAGCATAAGTTGGTTTTCTAAATTTGAGACCCTGTTCTGTTCTGTAATTCAGTTCCTGTGTAGCCAAGTTTACATTCCGTGTATTACTGATATCTTATGATGTTTCTTTTTCTGTGTGACTTATTTCAGTTAGAAACATCGTACCTGAATCCACTCATTAAGCTGCTACGGGCCTGATGACAAAGATTTCATTGCTGAGTGATACTGCATTGTACGTAAGTACCACAACTTCTTTATCCATTTTTCACTTTCTGCGATATTGAACTTTTACAGTAAACGAGGTTCTTGTAAACAGAGGAGTCCCAAACTTTTGGGTGGCTGTGTCTTTTTGATTTTAATTTCCCTAAGCTATAGGACCATAAGTGGAAGTGCCCTAGGCTCTGTTGCTTTGTTTTTTAGATGTTTCAGGAAACACCATACACTTCTCAGGAGTCTCTGTTGACAATTTACATCCCGCCCATCAGCATAACAAAGCTCCCAGTTCTCCATGGCCTGTCCTGCCTTTCTGGATTTTACACCTTTTTCAGATGGCCCTTTTGACCGGGGGGAAGTGAGACTTCTTTGTAGTGCAGATTTCCTTTGCAAGCTTGCTTGGTTGGCCAAAAAGGGCGTATGCGTTTTTTCCTGAATATATTCAGGAAAAAACGCATACGCCCTTTTTGGCCAAGTGCATCATTGTGGACGTTCTGCCTCTTTTCCTATGCTTTCAATGCAATTCCAGTCTACCTCCTGAAATCGGTTTCCTGCAATTCTGCCCTGCTTTCAAGTCCTCTTGGCAGCCTTACTTCAGTCTATTTTTGGACGATAGCTGTCATTTATAACTCTGCAGGTTTGTGAATTACAGTGCCCCTGAGCTCCTTTCTTCAACTCGCTTTCTTTTGAGCTGGCCGCAACACCGCAGGATGGCTTCAGGCCCTAATCTGGTTCTGGCACGGCACGCTGACCCTTTGGTTAATTCATCTTCCTGGTGGGAAATGAGAGTTAAATTTGCCCGTCCAGACACCTCCAGCTAGTCTCTCATTGGTTCTCGCTATTCCTGTTCATCTTCCGCAGAAATTGCAAACTGGGCCAAACAGGAGGTTAAAGGGACTGACTCTCCAAGTCGGGAGAGTGTTAGTAAAGCGTCTGGAATGTTGCACCCGAGTACCAGGGTACGAAAACTGAGACATATTTGAACACGTCTCCCGATCACATGGTTGATCATACTCTAGGTTCCACATGCATGTTTTAGCTGAAGGAAGAATACCTTAAACCTGGGTAGTTGAAACCCGTGGAATGGGTACCATGCAATATGACTTCAAAGGGTCTTTATTTGCTCACCGAACCTCTCCAATCCTATCACTGCTGCGTTTATGCCCCTGTACACATGCTTGATTCTCTTTCGGAGACATAGAAATCCATAGGTTTTAAGATACTTACTAGTCAGGTACATTCTTAGGCGTTTAATATGCGGTGTTGAGTCCATTTCGTTGAGCAAGGAGTAGCTCTTGTCTATTCCATATTTGGCTTAAGGAACTTTATCTGTGCTCATTTCAATCTCTGGTTTTATGCAGCACCCCAACTCACCTTTACCCTTAAGCAAGCATAAGTTGGTTTTCTAAATTTGAGACCCTGTTCTGTTCTGTAATTCAGTTCCTGTGTAGCCAAGTTTACATTCCATGTATTACTGATATCTTATGATGTTTCTTTTTCTGTGTGACTTATTTCAGTTAGAATCATCATACCTGAATCCACTCATTGTGCTGCTAAGGGCCTGATGACACAGATTTCATTGCTGAGTGATATTGCTTTGTAAGTAAATACCACAACTTCTTTATCCATTTTTCACTTTCTACAATGTTGAACTTGTACTGTAAACGAGGTTCTTGTAAACAGAGGCGTCCCAAACTTTGGGGTGGCTGTGTCTTTTTGATTTTAATTTCCCTAAGCTATAGGACCATAAGTGGCAGTGTCCTAGGCTCTGTTGCATTGTTTTTTAGATGTTTCAGGAAACACGATACACTTCTCCCGAGTGTCTGTTGGCAATTTACATCCCGCCCATCAGCATATCAAGGCTCCCAGTTCTCCATGGCCTGTCCTGCCTTTCTGGATTTTACACTTTTTTCAGATGGCCCTTTTGACCGGGGGGAAGTGAGACTTCATTGTAGTGCAGATTTCCTTTGCAAGCTTGCTTGGTTGGCCAAAAAGGGCGTATGCGTTTTTTCCTGAATATATTCAGGAAAAAACGCATACGCCCTTTTTGGCCAAGTGCATCATTGTGGACGTTCTGCCTCTTTTCCTATGCTTTCAATGCAATTCCAGTCTACCTCCTGAAATCGGTTTCCTGCAATTCTGCCCCGCTTTCAAGTCCTCTTGGCAGCCTTACTTCAGTCTATTTTTGGACGATAGCTGTCATTTATAACTCTGCAGGTTTGTGAATTACAGTGCCCCTGAGCTCCTTTCTTCAACTCGCTTTCTTGTGAGCTGGCCGCAACACCGCAGGATGGCTTCAGGCCCTAATCTGGTTCTGGCACGGCACGCTGAGCCTTTGGTTAATTCCTCTTCCTGGTGGGAAATGAGAGTTAAATTTGCCCGTCCAGACACCTCCAGCTAGTCTCTCATTGGTTCTCGCTATTTCTGTTCATCTTCCGCAGAAATTGCAAACTGGGCCAAACAGGAGGTTAAAGGGACTGACTCTCCAAGTCGGGAGAGTGTTAGTAAAGCGTCTGGAATGTTGCACCCGAGTACCAGGGTACGAAAACTGAGACATATTTGAACACGTCTCCCGATCACATGGTTGATCATACTCTAGGTTCCACATGCATGTTTTAGCTGAAGGAAGAATACCTTAAACCTGGGTAGTTGAAACCCGTGGAATGGGTACCATGCAATATGACTTCAAAGGGTCTTTATTTGCTCACCGAACCTCTCCAATCCTATCACTGCTGCGTTTATGCCCCTGTACACATGCTTGATTCTCTTTCGGAGACATAGAAATCCATAGGTTTTAAGATACTTACTAGTCAGGTACATTCTTAGGCGTTTAATATGCGGTGTTGAGTCCATTTCGTTGAGCAAGGAGTAGCTCTTGTCTATTCCATATTTGGCTTAAGGAACTTTATCTGTGCTCATTTCAATCTCTGGTTTTATGCAGCACCCCAACTCACCTTTACCCTTAAGCAAGCATAAGTTGGTTTTCTAAATTTGAGACCCTGTTCTGTTCTGTAATTCACTTCCTGTGTAGCCAAGTTTACATTCCGTGTATTACTGATATCTTATGATGTTTCTTTTTCTGTGTGACTTATTTCAGTTAGAAACATCATACCTGAATCCACTCATTAAGCTGCTACAGGCCTGATGACAAAGATTTCATTGCTGAGTGATACTGCATTGTACGTAAGTACCACAACTTCTTTATCCATTTTTCACTTTCTGCGATATTGAACTTTTACAGTAAACGAGGTTCTTGTAAACAGAGGAGTCCCAAACTTTTGGGTGGCTGTGTCTTTTTGATTTTAATTTCTCTAAGCTATAGGACCATAAGTGGAAGTGCCCTAGGCTCTGTTGCTTTGTTTTTTAGATGTTTCAGGAAACACCATACACTTCTCAGGAGTGTCTGTTGACAATTTACATCCCGCCCATCAGCATAACAAAGCTCCCAGTTCTCCATGGCCTGTCCTGCCTTTCTGGATTTTACACCTTTTTCAGATGGCCCTTTTGACCGGGGGGAAGTGAGACTTCTTTGTAGTGCAGATTTCCTTTGCAAGCTTGCTTGGTTGGCCAAAAAGGGCGTATGCGTTTTTTCCTGAATATATTCAGGAAAAAACGCATACGCCCTTTTTGGCCAAGTGCATCATTGTGGACGTTCTGCCTCTTTTCCTATGCTTTCAATGCAATTCCAGTCTACCTCCTGAAATCGGTTTCCTGCAATTCTGCCCTGCTTTCAAGTCCTCTTGGCATCCTTACTTCAGTCTATTTTTGGACGATAGCTGTCATTTATAACTCTGCAGGTTTGTGAATTACAGTGCCCCTGAGCTCCTTTCTTCAACTCGCTTTCTTTTGAGCTGGCCGCAACACCGCAGGATGGCTTCAGGCCCTAATCTGGTTCTGGCACGGCATGCTGAGCCTTTGGTTAATTCATCTTCCTGGTGGGAAATGAGAGTTAAATTTGCCCGTCCAGACACCTCCAGCTAGTCTCTCATTGGTTCTCGCTATTCCTGTTCATCTTCCGCAGAAATTGCAAACTGGGCCAAACAGGAGGTTAAAGGGACTGACTCTCCAAGTCGGGAGAGTGTTAGTAAAGCGTCTGGAATGTTGCACCCGAGTACCAGGGTATGAAAACTGAGACATATTTGAACACGTCTCCCGATCACATGGTTGATCATACTCTAGGTTCCACATGCATGTTTTAGCTGAAGGAAGAATACCTTAAACCTGGGTAGTTGAAACCCGTGGAATGGGTACCATGTAATATGACTTCAAAGGGTCTTCTTTTGCTCACCGAACCTCTCCAATCCTTTCACTGCTGTGTTTATGCCCCTGTACACACGCTTGATTCTCTTTTGGAGACATAGCAATCCATAGGTTTTAAGATACTTACTAGTCACCAACATTCTTAGGCGTTTAATATGGGGTGTTGAGTCCATTTCGCTGAGCAAGGAGTAGCTCTTGTCTATTCCATATTTGGCTTAAGGAAATTTATCTGTGCTCATTTCAATCTTTGGTTTTATGCAGCACCCCAACTCACCTTTCCCCTTAAGCAAGCATAAGTTGGTTTTCTAAATTTGAGACCCTGTTCTGTTTTGGAATTCAGTTCCTGTGTAGCCAAGTTTACATTCCGTGTATTAGTGATATTTTATGATGTTTCTTTTTCTGTGTGACTTATTTCAGTTAGAGTCATCGTACCTGAATCCACTCATTATGCTGCTACGGGCCTGATGACATAGATTTCATTGCTGATTGATACTGCATTGTACGTAAGTACCACAAGTTCTTTATCCATTTTTCACTTTCTGTGATATTGAACTTGCACGGTAAATGACGTTCTTGTAAACAGAGGCGTCCCAAACTTTGGGGTGGCTGTGTCTTTTTGATTTTAATTTCCCTAAGCTATAGGACCATAAGTGGAAGTGCCCTAGACTCTGTTGTTTTGTTTTTTCGATGTTTCAGGAAACACCATACACTTCTCCCGAGTGTCTGTTGGCAATTTACATCCAGCCCATCAGCATAACAAGGCTCCCAGTTCTCCATGGCCTGTCCTGCCTTTCTGGATTTTACACATTTTTCAGATGGCCCTTTTGACCGGGGGGAAGTGAGACTTCATTGTAGTGCAGATTTCCTTTGCAAGCTTGCTTGGTTGGCCAAAAAGGGCGTATGCGTTTTTTCCTGAATATATTCAGGAAAAAACGCATACGCCCTTTTTGGCCAAGTGCATCATTGTGGACGTTCTGCCTCTTTTCCTATGCTTTCAATGCAATTCCAGTCTACCTCCTGAAATCGGTTTCCTGCAATTCTGCCCCGCTTTCAAGTCCTCTTGGCAGCCTTACTTCAGTCTATTTTTGGACGATAGCTGTCATTTATAACTCTGCAGGTTTGTGAATTACAGTGCCCCTGAGCTCCTTTCTTCAACTCGCTTTCTTTTGAGCTGGCCGCAACACCGCAGGATGGCTTCAGGCCCTAATCTGGTTCTGGCACGGCACGCTGAGCCTTTGGTTAATTCCTCTTCCTGGTGGGAAATGAGAGTTAAATTTGCCCATCCAGACATCTTCAGCTAGTCTCTCATTGGTTCTCGCTATTCCTGTTCATCTTCCACAGAAATTGCAAACTGGGCCAAACAGGAGGTTAAAGGGACTGACTCTCCAAGTGGGGAGAGTGTTAGTAAAGCGTCTGGAATGTTGCACCCGAGTACCAGGGTACGAAAACTGAGACATATTTGAACACGTCTCCCGATCACATGGTTGATCATACTCTAGGTTCCACATGCAAGTTTTAGCTGAAGGAAGAATACCTTAAACCTGGGTAGTTAAAACCCATGGAATGGGTACCATGTAATATGACTTCAAAGGGTCTTCTTTTGCTCACCGAACCTCTCCAATCCTTTCACTGCTGTGTTTATGCCCCTGTACACATGCTTCATTCTCTTTCGGAGACATAGCAATCCATAGGTTTTAAGATACTTACTAGTCAGGTACATTCTTAGGCGTTTAATATGCGGTGTCGAGTCCATTTCGTTGAGCAAGCAGTAGCTCTTGTCTATTCCATATTTGGCTTAAGGAACTTTATCTGTGCTCATTTCGATCTCTGGTTTTATGCAGCACCCCAACTCACCTTTCCCCTTAAGCAAGCATAAGTTGGTTTTCTAAATTTGAGACCCTGTTCTGTTCTGTAATTCAGTTCCTGTGTAGCCAAGTTTACATTCCGTGTATTAGTGATATCTTATGATGTTTCTTTTTCTGTGTGACTTATTTCAGTTAGAAACATCGTACCTGAATCCACTCATTAAGCTGCTACGGGCCTGATGACAAAGATTTCATTGCTGAGTGATACTGCATTGTACGTAAGTACCACAACTTCTTTATCCATTTTTCACTTTCTGCGATATTGAACTTTTACAGTAAACGAGGTTCTTGTAAACAGAGGAGTCCCAAACTTTTGGGTGGCTGTGTCTTTTTGATTTTAATTTCCCTAAGCTATAGGACCATAAGTGGAAGTGCCCTAGGCTCTGTTGCTTTGTTTTTTAGATGTTTCAGGAAACACCATACACTTCTCAGGAGTGTCTGTTGACAATTTACATCCCGCCCATCAGCATAACAAAGCTCCCAGTTCTCCATGGCCTGTCCTGCCTTTCTGGATTTTACACATTTTTCAGATGGCCCTTTTGACCAGGGGGAAGTGAGACTTCTTTGTAGTGCAGATTTCCTTTGCAAGCTTGCTTGGTTGGCCAAAAAGGGCGTATGCGTTTTTTCCTGAATATATTCAGGAAAAAACGCATACGCACTTTTTGGCCAAGTGCATCATTGTGGACGTTCTGCCTCTTTTCCTATGCTTTCAATGCAATTCCAGTCTACCTCCTGAAATCGGTTTCCTGCAATTCTGCCCCGCTTTCAAGTCCTCTTGGCAGCCTTACTTCAGTCTATTTTTGGACGATAGCTGTCATTTATAACTCTGCAGGTTTGTGAATTACAGTGCCCCTGAGCTCCTTTCTTCAACTCGCTTTCTTTTGAGCTGGCCGCAACACCGCAGGATGGCTTCAGGCCCTAAATTGGTTCCGGTACGGCACGCTGAGCCTTTGGTTATTTCCTCTTCCTGGTGGGAAATGAGAGTTAAATTTGCCCGTCCAGACACCTCCAGCTAGCCTCTCATTGGTTCTCGCTATTCCTGTTCAACTTCGGCAGAAATTGCAAACTGTGCCAAACAGGAGGTTAAAGGCGCTGACTCTCCAAGTGGGGAGAGTGTTAGTAAAGCGTCTGGAATGTTGCACCCGAGTACCAGGGGAGGAAAACTGAGACATATTTGAACACGTCTCCCGATCACATGGTTGATCATACTCTGGGTTCCACATGCATGTTTTAGCTGAAGGAAGAATACCTAAAACCTGGGTAGTTGAAACCCGTGGAAAGGGTACCATGCAATATGACTTCAAAGGGTCTTCATTTGCTCACCGAACCTCTCCAATCCTATCACTGTTGCGTTTTTGCCCCTGTACACATGCTTGATTCTCTTTCGGAGACATAGCAATCTATAGGTTTTAAGATACTTACTAGTCAGGTACATTCTTAGGCGTTTAATATGCGGTGTTGAGTCCATTTCGTTGAGCAAGGAGTAGCTCTTGTCTATTCCATATTTGGCTTAAGGAACTTTATCTGTGCTCATTTCAATCTCTGGTTTTATGCAGCACCACAACTCACCTTTCCCCTTAAGCAAGCATAAGTTGGTTTTCTAAATTTGAGATCCTGTTCTGTTCTGTAATTCAGTTCCTGTGTAGCCAAGTTTACATTCCATATATTACTGATATCTTATGATGTTTCTTTTTCTGTGTGACTTATTTCAGTTAGAATCATCATACCTGAATCCACTCATTGTGCTGCTAAGGGCCTGATGACACAGATTTCATTGCTGAGTGATATTGCTTTGTAAGTAAATACCACAACTTCTTTATCCATTTTTCACTTTCTGCGATGTTGAAATTGTACTGTAAACGAGCTTCTTGTAAACAGAGGCGTCCCAAACTTTGGGGTGGCTGTATCTTTTTGATTTTAATTTCCCTAAGCTATAGGACCATAAGTGGCAGTGCCCTAGGCTCTGTTGCTTTGTTTTTTAGATGTTTCAGGAAACACCATACACTTCTCCTGAGTGTCTGTTGGCAATTTACATCCCGCCCATCAGCATAACAAGGCTCCCAGTTCTCCATGGCCTGTCCTGCCTTTCTGGATTTTACACATTTTTCAGATGGCCCTTTTGACCGGGGGGAAGTGAGACTTCATTGTAGTGCAGATTTCCTTTGCAAGCTTGCTTGGTTGGCCAAAAAGGGCGTATGCGTTTTTTCCTGAATATATTCAGGAAAAAACGCATACGCCCTTTTTGGCCAAGTGCATCATTGTGGACGTTCTGCCTCTTTTCCTATGCTTTCAATGCAATTCCAGTCTACCTCCTGAAATCGGTTTCCTGCAATTCTGCCCCGCTTTCAAGTCCTCTTGGCAGCCTTACTTCAGTCTATTTTTGGACGATAGCTGTCATTTATAACTCTGCAGGTTTGTGAATTACAGTGCCCCTGAGCTCCTTTCTTCAACTCGTTTTCTTGTGACCTGGCTGCAACACCGCAGGATGGCTTCAGGCCCTAATCTGGTTCTGGCACGGCACGCTGAGCCTTTGGTTAATTCCTCTTCCTGGTGGGAAATGAGAGTTAAATTTGCCCATCCAGACACCTCCAGCTAGCCTCTCATTGGTTCTCGTTATTCCTGTTCATCTTCCACAGAAATTGCAAACTGGGCCAAACAGGAGGTTAAAGGGACTGACTCTCCAAGTCGGGAGAGTGTTAGTAATGCGTCTGGAATGTTGCACCCGAGTACCAGGGTAAGAAAACTGAGACATATTTGAACACGTCTCCCGATCACATGGTTGATCATACTCTAGGTTCCACATGCATGTTTTAGCTGAAGGAAGAATACCTTAAACCTGGGTAGTTGAAATCCGTGGAATGGGTACCATGCAATATGACTTCAAAGGGTCTTCATTTGCTCACCGAACCTCTCCAATCCTATCACTGCTGCGTTTATGGCCCTGTACACATGCTTGATTCTCTTTCGGAGACATAGCAATCCATAGGTTTTAAGATACTTTCTAGTCAGGTACATTCTTAGGTGTTTAATATGCGGTGTTGAGTCCATTTCGTTGAGCAAGGAGTAGCTCTTGTCTATTCCATATTTGGCGTAAGGAACTTTATCTGTGCTCATTTCAATCTCTGGTTTTATGCAGCACCCCAACTCACCTTTACCCTTAAGCAAGCATAAGTTGGTTTTCTAAATTTGAGACCCTGTTCTGTTCTGTAATTCAGTTCCTGTGTAGCCAAGTTTACATTCCGTGTATTAGTGATATCTTATGATGTTTCTTTTTCTGTGTGACTTATTTCAGTTAGAATCATCATACCTGAATCCACTCATTGTGCTGCTAAGGGCCTGATGACATAGATTTCATTGCTGAGTGATATTGCTTTGTAACTAAATACCACAACTTCTTTATCCATTGTTCACTTTCTGCGATGTTGAACTTGTACTGTAAACGAGGTTCTTGTAAACAGAGCCGTTCCAAACTTTGCGGTGGCTGTGTCTTTTTGATTTTAATTTCCCTAAGCTATAGGACCATAAGTGGAAGTGCCCTAGGTTCTGTTGCTTTGTTTTTTAGATGTTTCAGGAAACACCATACACTTCTCCCTAGTGTCTGTTGGCAATTTACATCCCGCCCATCAGCATAACAAGGCTCCCAGTTCTCCATGGCCTGTCCTGCCTTTCTGGATTTTACACTTTTTTCAGATGGCCCTTTTGACCGGGGGGAAGTGAGACTTCATTGTAGTGCAGATATCCTTCGCAAGCTTGCTTGGTTGGCCAAAAAGTGCGTATGCGTTTTTTCCTGAATATATTCAGGAAAAAACGCATACGCCCTTTTTGGCCAAGTGCATCATTGTGGACGTTCTGCCTCTTTTCCTATGCGCTCAATGCAATTCCAGTCTACCTCCTGAAATCGGTTTCCTGCAATTCTGCCCCGCTTTCAAGTCCTCTTGGCAGCCTTACTTCAGTCTATTTTTGGACGATAGCTGTCATTTATAACTCTGCAGGTTTGTGAATTACAGTGCCCCTGAGCTCCTTTCTTCAACTCGCTTTCTTGTGACCTGGCCGCAACACCGCAGGATGGCTTCAGGCCCTAATCTAGTTCCGGCCCGGCATGCTGAGCCTTTGGTTAATTCCTCTTCCTGGTGGGAAATGAGAGTTAAATTTGCCTGTCCAGACACCTCCAGCTAGCCTCTCATTGGTTCTCGCTATTCCTGTTCATCTTCCGCAGAAATTGCAAACTGGGCCAAACAGGAGGTTAAAGGGACTGACTCTCCAAGTGGGGAGAGTGTTAGTAAAGCGTCTGGAATGTTGCACCCGAGTACCAGGGGAGGAAAACTGAGACATATTTGAACACGTCTCCCATTCACATGGTTGATCATACTTGGGTTCCACATGCATGTTTTAGCTGAAGGAAGAATACCTTAAACCTGGGTAGTTGAAACCCGTGGAATGGGTACCATGCAATATGACTTCAAAGGGTCTTCATTTGCTCACCGAACCTCTCCAATCCTATCACTGCTGCGTTTATGCCCCTGTACACATGCTTGATTCTCTTTCAGAGACACAGCAATCCATAGGTTTTAAGATACTTACAAGTCAGGTACATTCTTAGGCGTTTAATATGCGGTGTTGAGTCCATTTCGTTGAGCAAGGAGTAGCTCTTGTCTATTCCATATTTGGCTTAAGGAACTTTATCTGTGCTCATTTCAATCTCTGGTTTTATGCAGCACCCCAACTCACCTTTACCCTTAAGCAAGCATAAGTTGTTTTTCTAAATGTGAGACCCTGTTCTGTTCTGTAATTCAGTTCCTGTGTAGCCAAGTTTCCATTCCGTGTATTACTGATATCTTATGATGTTTCTTTTTCTGTGTGACTTATTTCAGTTAGAATCATCATACCTGAATCCACTCATTGTGCTGCTAAGGGCCTGATGACATAGATTTCATTGCTGAGTGATATTGCTTTGTAAGTGAATACCACAACTTCTTTATCCATTTTTCACTTTCTGCGATGTTGAACTTGTACTGTAAACGAGGTTCTTGTAAACAGAGCCGTTCCAAACTCTGGGGTGGCTGTGTCTTTTTGATTTTAATTTCCCTAAGCTATAGGACCATAAGTGGAAGTGCCCTAGGCTCTGTTGCTTTGTTTTTTAGATGTTTCAGGAAACACCATACACTTCTCCCGAGTGTCTGTTGGCAATTTACATCCCGCCCATCAGCATAACAAGGCTCCCAGTTCTCAATGGCCTGTTGCATTTCTGGATTTTACACTTTTTTCAGATGGCCCTTTTGACCGGGGGGAAGTGAGACTTCATTGTAGTGCAGATTTCCTTTGCAAGCTTGCTTGGTTGGCCAAAAAGGGCGTATGCGTTTTTTCCTGAATATATTCAGGATAAAACGCATACGCCCTTTTTGGCCAAGTGCATCATTGTGGACATTCTGCCTCTTTTCCTATGCTTTCAATGCGATTCCAGTCTACCTCCTGAAATCGGTTTCCTGCAATTCTGCCCCGCTTTCAAGTCCTCTTGGCAGCCTTACTTCAGTCTATTTTTGGACGATAGCTGTCATTTATAACTCTGCAGGTTTGTGAATTACAGTGCCCCTGAGCTCCTTTCCTCAGCTCGCTTTCATTTGAGCTGGCCACAACACCGCAGGATGGCTTCAGGCCCTAATCTGGTTCCGGCACGGCACGCTGAGCCTTTGGTTAATTCCTCTTCCTGGTGGGAAATGAGAGTTAAATTTGCCCGTTCAGACACCTCCAGCTAGCCTCTCATTGGTTCTCGCTATTCCTGTTCATTTTCCGCAGAAATTGCAAACTGGGCCAAACAGAAGGTTAAAGGGACTGACTCTCCAAGTCGGGAGAGTGTTAGTAAAGCGTCTGGAATGTTGCACCCGAGTACCAGGGTACAAAAACTGAGACATATTTGAACACGCCTCCCGATCGCATGGTTGATCATACTCTAGGTTCCACATGCATGTTTTAGCTGAAGGAAGAATACCTAAAACCTGGGTAGTTGAAACCCGTGGAATGGGTACCATGCAATATGACTTCAAAGGGTCTTCATTTGCTCACCGACCCTCTCCTATCCTATCACTGCTGCGTTTATGCCCCTGTACACATGCTTGATTCTCTTTCGGAGACATAGCAATCCATAGATTTTAAGATACTTACTAGTCAGGTACATTCTTAGGCGTTTAATATGCGGTGTTGAGTCCATTTCGTTGAGCAAGGAGTAGCTCTTGTCTATTCCATATTTGGCTTAAGGAACTTTATCTGTGCTCATTTCGATCTCTGCTTATGCAGCACCCCAATTCACCTTTATCCTTAAGCAAGCATAAGTTGGTTTTCTAAATTTGAGACCCTGTTCTGTTCTGTAATTCAGTTCCTGTGTAGCCAAGTTTACATTCCGTGTATTACTGATATATTATGATGTTTCTTTTTCTGTGTGACTTATTTCAGTTAGAATCATCATACCTGAATCCACTCATTGTGCTGCTAAGGGCCTGATGACATAGATTTCATTGCTGAGTGATATTGCTTTGTAAGTAAATACCACAACTTCTTTATCCATTTTTCACTTTCTGCGATGTTGAACTTGTACTGTAAACGAGGTTCTTGTAAACAGAGCCGTTCCAAACTTTGGGGTGGCTGTGTCTATTTTATTTTAATTTTCCTAAGCTATAGGACCGTAAGTGGAAGTGCCCTAGGCTCTGTTGATTTGTTTTTTAGATGTTTCAGGAGACACCATACACTTCTCCCGAGTGGTTGTTGGCAATTTACATCCCGCCCATCAGCATAACAAGGCTCCCAGTTCTCCATGGCCTGTCCTGCCTTTCTGGATTTTACACTTTTTTCAGATGGCCCTTTTGACCGGGGGGAAGTGAGACTTCATTGTAGTGCAGATTTCCTTTGCAAGCTTGCTTGGTTGGCCAAAAAGGGCGTATGCGTTTTTTCCTGAATATATTCAGGAAAAAACGCATACGCCCTTTTTGGCCAAGTGCATCATTGTGGACGTTCTGCCTCTTTTCCTATGCTTTCAATGCAATTCCAGTCTACCTCCTGAAATCGGTTTCCTGCAATTCTGCCCCGCTTTCAAGTCCTCTTGGCAGCCTTACTTCAGTCTATTTTTGGACGATAGCTGTCATTTATAACTCTGCAGGCTTGTGAATTACAGTGCCCCTGAGCTCCTTTCTTCAACTCGCTTTCTTGTGAGCTGGCCGCAACACCGCAGGATGGCTTCAGGCCCTAATCTGGTTCTGGCACGGCACGCTGAGCCTTTGGTTAATTCCTCTTCCTGGTGGGAAATGAGAGTTAAATTTGCCCGTTCAGACACCTCCAGCTAGTCTCTCATTGGTTCTCGCTATTCCTGTTCATCTTCCGCAGAAATTGCAAACTGGGCCAAACAGGAGGTTAAAGGGACTGACTCTCCAAGTGGGGAGAGTGTTAGTAAAGCGTCTGGAATGTTGCACCCGAGTACCAGGGTACGAAAACTGAGACATATTTGAACACGTCTCCCGATCACATGGTTGATCATACTCTAGGTTCCACATGCATGTTTTAGCTGAAGGAAGAATACCTTAAACCTGGGTAGTTGAAACCCGTGGAATGGGTACCATGCAATATGACTTCAAAGGGTCTTCATTTGCTCACCGAACATCTCCAAACCTATCACTGCTGCGTTTATGCCCCTGTACACATGCTTGATTCTCTTTCGGAGACATAGAAATCCATAGGTTTTAAGATACTTACTAGTCAGGTACATTCTTAGGCGTTTAATATGCGGTGTTGAGTCCATTTCGTTGAGCAAGGAGTAGCTCTTGTCTATTCCATATTTGGCTTAAGGAACTTTATCTGTGCTCATTTCAATCTCTGGTTTTATGCAGCACCCCAACTCACCTTTCCCCTTAAGCAAGCATAAGTTGGTTTTCTAAATTTGAGACCCTGTTCTGTTCTGTAATTCAGTTCCTGTGTAGCCAAGTTTACATTCCGTGTATTAGTGATATCTTATGATGTTTCTTTTTCTGTGTGACTTATTTCAGTTAGAAACATCGTACCTGAATCCACTCATTAAGCTGCTACGGGCCTGATGACAAAGATTTCATTGCTGAGTGATACTGCATTGTACGTAAGTACCACAACTTCTTTATCCATTTTTCACTTTCTGCGATATTGAACTTTTACAGTAAACGAGGTTCTTGTAAACAGAGGAGTCCCAAACTTTTGGGTGGCTGTGTCTTTTTGATTTTAATTTCCCTAAGCTATAGGACCATAAGTGGAAGTGCCCTAGGCTCTGTTGCTTTGTTTTTTAGATGTTTCAGGAAACACCATACACTTCTCAGGAGTGTCTGTTGACAATTTACATCCCGCCCATCAGCATAACAAAGCTCCCAGTTCTCCATGGCCTGTCCTGCCTTTCTGGATTTTACACCTTTTTCAGATGGCCCTTTTGACCGGGGGGAAGTGAGACTTCTTTGTAGTGCAGATTTCCTTTGCAAGCTTGCTTGGTTGGCCAAAAAGGGCGTATGCATTTTTTCCTGAATATATTCAGGAAAAAACGCATACGCCCTTTTTGGCCAAGTGCATCATTGTGGACGTTCTGCCTCTTTTCCTATGCTTTCAATGCAATTCCAGTCTACCTACTGAAATCGGTTTCCTGCAATTCTGCCCCGCTTTCAAGTCCTCTTGGCAGCCTTACTTCAGTCAATTTTTGTACGATAGCTGTCATTTATAACTCTGCAGGTTTGTGAATTACAGTGCCCCTGAGCTCCTTTCTTCAACTTGCTTTCTTGTGACCTGGCCGCAACACCGCAGGATGGCTTCAGGCCCTAATCTGGTTCCGGCCCGGCATGCTGAGCCTTTGATTAATTCCTCTTCCTGGTGGGAAATGAGAGTTAAATTTGCCCGTTCAGACACCTCCAGCTAGCCTCTCATTGGTTCTCGCTATTCCTGTTCATCTTCCGCAGAAATTGCAAACTGGGCCAAACAGGAGGTTAAAGGGACTGACTCTCCAAGTCGGGAGAGTGTTAGTAAAGCGTCTGGAATGTTGCACCCGAGTACCAGGGTACGAAAACTGAGACATATTTGAACACGTCTCCCGATCACATGGTTGATCATACTCTAGGTTCCACATGCATGTTTTAGCTGAAGGAAGAATACCTTAAACCTGGGTAGTTGAAACCCGTGGAATGGGTAGCATGCAATATGACTTCAAAGGGTCTTCATTTGCTCACCGAACCTCTCCAATCCTATCACTGCTGCGTTTATGCCCCTGTACACATGCTTGATTCTCTTTCGGAGACATAGAAATCCATAGGTTTTAAGATACTTACTAGTCAGGTACATTCTTAGGCGTTTAATATGCGGTGTTGAGTCCATTTCGTTGAGCAAGGAGTAGCTCTTGTCTATTCCATATTTGACTTAAGGAACTTTATCTGTGCTCATTTAAATCTCTGGTTTTATGCAGCACCCCAACTCACCTTTACCCTTAAGCAAGCATAAGTTGGTTTTCTAAATTTGAGACCCTGTTCTGTTCTGTAATTCAGTTCCTGTGTAGCCAAGTTTACATTCCGTGTATTACTGATATCTTATGATGTTTCTTTTTCTGTGTGACTTATTTCAGTTAGAATCATCATACCTGAATCCACTCATTGTGCTGCTAAGGGCCTGATGACATAGATTTCATTGCTGAGTGATATTGCTTTGTAACTAAATACCACAACTTCTTTATCCATTGTTCACTTTCTGCGATGTTGAACTTGTACTGTAAACGAGGTTCTTGTAAACAGAGCCGTTCCAAACTTTGCGGTGGCTGTGTCTTTTTGATTTTAATTTCCCTAAGCTATAGGACCATAAGTGGAAGTGCCCTAGGTTCTGTTGCTTTGTTTTTTAGATGTTTCAGGAAACACCATACACTTCTCCCTAGTGTCTGTTGGCAATTTACATCCCGCCCATCAGCATAACAAGGCTCCCAGTTCTCCATGGCCTGTCCTGCCTTTCTGGATTTTACACTTTTTTCAGATGGCCCTTTTGACCGGGGGGAAGTGAGACTTCATTGTAGTGCAGATATCCTTCGCAAGCTTGCTTGGTTGGCCAAAAAGTGCGTATGCGTTTTTTCCTGAATATATTCAGGAAAAAACGCATACGCCCTTTTTGGCCAAGTGCATCATTGTGGACGTTCTGCCTCTTTTCCTATGCGCTCAATGCAATTCCAGTCTACCTCCTGAAATCGGTTTCCTGCAATTCTGCCCCGCTTTCAAGTCCTCTTGGCAGCCTTACTTCAGTCTATTTTTGGACGATAGCTGTCATTTATAACTCTGCAGGTTTGTGAATTACAGTGCCCCTGAGCTCCTTTCTTCAACTCGCTTTCTTGTGACCTGGCCGCAACACCGCAGGATGGCTTCAGGCCCTAATCTAGTTCCGGCCCGGCATGCTGAGCCTTTGGTTAATTCCTCTTCCTGGTGGGAAATGAGAGTTAAATTTGCCTGTCCAGACACCTCCAGCTAGCCTCTCATTGGTTCTCGCTATTCCTGTTCATCTTCCGCAGAAATTGCAAACTGGGCCAAACAGGAGGTTAAAGGGACTGACTCTCCAAGTGGGGAGAGTGTTAGTAAAGCGTCTGGAATGTTGCACCCGAGTACCAGGGGAGGAAAACTGAGACATATTTGAACACGTCTCCCATTCACATGGTTGATCATACTTGGGTTCCACATGCATGTTTTAGCTGAAGGAAGAATACCTTAAACCTGGGTAGTTGAAACCCGTGGAATGGGTACCATGCAATATGACTTCAAAGGGTCTTCATTTGCTCACCGAACCTCTCCAATCCTATCACTGCTGCGTTTATGCCCCTGTACACATGCTTGATTCTCTTTCAGAGACACAGCAATCCATAGGTTTTAAGATACTTACAAGTCAGGTACATTCTTAGGCGTTTAATATGCGGTGTTGAGTCCATTTCGTTGAGCAAGGAGTAGCTCTTGTCTATTCCATATTTGGCTTAAGGAACTTTATCTGTGCTCATTTCAATCTCTGGTTTTATGCAGCACCCCAACTCACCTTTACCCTTAAGCAAGCATAAGTTGTTTTTCTAAATGTGAGACCCTGTTCTGTTCTGTAATTCAGTTCCTGTGTAGCCAAGTTTCCATTCCGTGTATTACTGATATCTTATGATGTTTCTTTTTCTGTGTGACTTATTTCAGTTAGAATCATCATACCTGAATCCACTCATTGTGCTGCTAAGGGCCTGATGACATAGATTTCATTGCTGAGTGATATTGCTTTGTAAGTGAATACCACAACTTCTTTATCCATTTTTCACTTTCTGCGATGTTGAACTTGTACTGTAAACGAGGTTCTTGTAAACAGAGCCGTTCCAAACTCTGGGGTGGCTGTGTCTTTTTGATTTTAATTTCCCTAAGCTATAGGACCATAAGTGGAAGTGCCCTAGGCTCTGTTGCTTTGTTTTTTAGATGTTTCAGGAAACACCATACACTTCTCCCGAGTGTCTGTTGGCAATTTACATCCCGCCCATCAGCATAACAAGGCTCCCAGTTCTCAATGGCCTGTTGCATTTCTGGATTTTACACTTTTTTCAGATGGCCCTTTTGACCGGGGGGAAGTGAGACTTCATTGTAGTGCAGATTTCCTTTGCAAGCTTGCTTGGTTGGCCAAAAAGGGCGTATGCGTTTTTTCCTGAATATATTCAGGATAAAACGCATACGCCCTTTTTGGCCAAGTGCATCATTGTGGACATTCTGCCTCTTTTCCTATGCTTTCAATGCGATTCCAGTCTACCTCCTGAAATCGGTTTCCTGCAATTCTGCCCCGCTTTCAAGTCCTCTTGGCAGCCTTACTTCAGTCTATTTTTGGACGATAGCTGTCATTTATAACTCTGCAGGTTTGTGAATTACAGTGCCCCTGAGCTCCTTTCCTCAGCTCGCTTTCATTTGAGCTGGCCACAACACCGCAGGATGGCTTCAGGCCCTAATCTGGTTCCGGCACGGCACGCTGAGCCTTTGGTTAATTCCTCTTCCTGGTGGGAAATGAGAGTTAAATTTGCCCGTTCAGACACCTCCAGCTAGCCTCTCATTGGTTCTCGCTATTCCTGTTCATTTTCCGCAGAAATTGCAAACTGGGCCAAACAGAAGGTTAAAGGGACTGACTCTCCAAGTCGGGAGAGTGTTAGTAAAGCGTCTGGAATGTTGCACCCGAGTACCAGGGTACAAAAACTGAGACATATTTGAACACGCCTCCCGATCGCATGGTTGATCATACTCTAGGTTCCACATGCATGTTTTAGCTGAAGGAAGAATACCTAAAACCTGGGTAGTTGAAACCCGTGGAATGGGTACCATGCAATATGACTTCAAAGGGTCTTCATTTGCTCACCGACCCTCTCCTATCCTATCACTGCTGCGTTTATGCACCTGTACACATGCTTGATTCTCTTTCGGAGACATAGCAATCCATAGATTTTAAGATACTTACTAGTCAGGTACATTCTTAGGCGTTTAATATGCGGTGTTGAGTCCATTTCGTTGAGCAAGGAGTAGCTCTTGTCTATTCCATATTTGGCTTAAGGAACTTTATCTGTGCTCATTTCGATCTCTGCTTATGCAGCACCCCAATTCACCTTTATCCTTAAGCAAGCATAAGTTGGTTTTCTAAATTTGAGACCCTGTTCTGTTCTGTAATTCAGTTCCTGTGTAGCCAAGTTTACATTCCGTGTATTACTGATATATTATGATGTTTCTTTTTCTGTGTGACTTATTTCAGTTAGAATCATCATACCTGAATCCACTCATTGTGCTGCTAAGGGCCTGATGACATAGATTTCATTGCTGAGTGATATTGCTTTGTAAGTAAATACCACAACTTCTTTATCCATTTTTCACTTTCTGCGATGTTGAACTTGTACTGTAAACGAGGTTCTTGTAAACAGAGCCGTTCCAAACTTTGGGGTGCCTGTGTCTATTTTATTTTAATTTTCCTAAGCTATAGGACCGTAAGTGGAAGTGCCCTAGGCTCTGTTGATTTGTTTTTTAGATGTTTCAGGAGACACCATACACTTCTCCCGAGTGGTTGTTGGCAATTTACATCCCGCCCATCAGCATAACAAGGCTCCCAGTTCTCCATGGCCTGTCCTGCCTTTCTGGATTTTACACTTTTTTCAGATGGCCCTTTTGACCGGGGGGAAGTGAGACTTCATTGTAGTGCAGATTTCCTTTGCAAGCTTGCTTGGTTGGCCAAAAAGGGCGTATGCGTTTTTTCCTGAATATATTCAGGAAAAAACGCATACGCCCTTTTTGGCCAAGTGCATCATTGTGGACGTTCTGCCTCTTTTCCTATGCTTTCAATGCAATTCCAGTCTACCTCCTGAAATCGGTTTCCTGCAATTCTGCCCCGCTTTCAAGTCCTCTTGGCAGCCTTACTTCAGTCTATTTTTGGACGATAGCTGTCATTTATAACTCTGCAGGCTTGTGAATTACAGTGCCCCTGAGCTCCTTTCTTCAACTCGCTTTCTTGTGAGCTGGCCGCAACACCGCAGGATGGCTTCAGGCCCTAATCTGGTTCTGGCACGGCACGCTGAGCCTTTGGTTAATTCCTCTTCCTGGTGGGAAATGAGAGTTAAATTTGCCCGTTCAGACACCTCCAGCTAGTCTCTCATTGGTTCTCGCTATTCCTGTTCATCTTCCGCAGAAATTGCAAACTGGGCCAAACAGGAGGTTAAAGGGACTGACTCTCCAAGTGGGGAGAGTGTTAGTAAAGCGTCTGGAATGTTGCACCCGAGTACCAGGGTACGAAAACTGAGACATATTTGAACACGTCTCCCGATCACATGGTTGATCATACTCTAGGTTCCACATGCATGTTTTAGCTGAAGGAAGAATACCTTAAACCTGGGTAGTTGAAACCCGTGGAATGGGTACCATGCAATATGACTTCAAAGGGTCTTCATTTGCTCACCGAACATCTCCAAACCTATCACTGCTGCGTTTATGCCCCTGTACACATGCTTGATTCTCTTTCGGAGACATAGAAATCCATAGGTTTTAAGATACTTACTAGTCAGGTACATTCTTAGGCGTTTAATATGCGGTGTTGAGTCCATTTCGTTGAGCAAGGAGTAGCTCTTGTCTATTCCATATTTGGCTTAAGGAACTTTATCTGTGCTCATTTCAATCTCTGGTTTTATGCAGCACCCCAACTCACCTTTCCCCTTAAGCAAGCATAAGTTGGTTTTCTAAATTTGAGACCCTGTTCTGTTCTGTAATTCAGTTCCTGTGTAGCCAAGTTTACATTCCGTGTATTAGTGATATCTTATGATGTTTCTTTTTCTGTGTGACTTATTTCAGTTAGAAACATCGTACCTGAATCCACTCATTAAGCTGCTACGGGCCTGATGACAAAGATTTCATTGCTGAGTGATACTGCATTGTACGTAAGTACCACAACTTCTTTATCCATTTTTCACTTTCTGCGATATTGAACTTTTACAGTAAACGAGGTTCTTGTAAACAGAGGAGTCCCAAACTTTTGGGTGGCTGTGTCTTTTTGATTTTAATTTCCCTAAGCTATAGGACCATAAGTGGAAGTGCCCTAGGCTCTGTTGCTTTGTTTTTTAGATGTTTCAGGAAACACCATACACTTCTCAGGAGTGTCTGTTGACAATTTACATCCCGCCCATCAGCATAACAAAGCTCCCAGTTCTCCATGGCCTGTCCTGCCTTTCTGGATTTTACACCTTTTTCAGATGGCCCTTTTGACCGGGGGGAAGTGAGACTTCTTTGTAGTGCAGATTTCCTTTGCAAGCTTGCTTGGTTGGCCAAAAAGGGCGTATGCATTTTTTCCTGAATATATTCAGGAAAAAACGCATACGCCCTTTTTGGCCAAGTGCATCATTGTGGACGTTCTGCCTCTTTTCCTATGCTTTCAATGCAATTCCAGTCTACCTACTGAAATCGGTTTCCTGCAATTCTGCCCCGCTTTCAAGTCCTCTTGGCAGCCTTACTTCAGTCAATTTTTGTACGATAGCTGTCATTTATAACTCTGCAGGTTTGTGAATTACAGTGCCCCTGAGCTCCTTTCTTCAACTTGCTTTCTTGTGACCTGGCCGCAACACCGCAGGATGGCTTCAGGCCCTAATCTGGTTCCGGCCCGGCATGCTGAGCCTTTGATTAATTCCTCTTCCTGGTGGGAAATGAGAGTTAAATTTGCCCGTTCAGACACCTCCAGCTAGCCTCTCATTGGTTCTCGCTATTCCTGTTCATCTTCCGCAGAAATTGCAAACTGGGCCAAACAGGAGGTTAAAGGGACTGACTCTCCAAGTCGGGAGAGTGTTAGTAAAGCGTCTGGAATGTTGCACCCGAGTACCAGGGTACGAAAACTGAGACATATTTGAACACGTCTCCCGATCACATGGTTGATCATACTCTAGGTTCCACATGCATGTTTTAGCTGAAGGAAGAATACCTTAAACCTGGGTAGTTGAAACCCGTGGAATGGGTAGCATGCAATATGACTTCAAAGGGTCTTCATTTGCTCACCGAACCTCTCCAATCCTATCACTGCTGCGTTTATGCCCCTGTACACATGCTTGATTCTCTTTCGGAGACATAGAAATCCATAGGTTTTAAGATACTTACTAGTCAGGTACATTCTTAGGCGTTTAATATGCGGTGTTGAGTCCATTTCGTTGAGCAAGGAGTAGCTCTTGTCTATTCCATATTTGACTTAAGGAACTTTATCTGTGCTCATTTAAATCTCTGGTTTTATGCAGCACCCCAACTCACCTTTACCCTTAAGCAAGAATAAGTTGGTTTTCTAAATTTGAGACCCTGTTCTGTTCTGTAATTCAGTTCCTGTGTAGCCAAGTTTCCATTCCGTGTATTAGTGATATCTTATGATGTTTCTTTTTCTGTGTGACTTATTTCAGTTAGAATCATCAGACCTGAATCCACTCATTGTGCTGCTAAGGGCCTGATGACATAGATTTCATTGCTGAGTGATATTGCTTTGTAAGTAAATACCACAACTTCTTTATCCATTTTTCACTTTCTGCGATGTTGAACTTGTACTGTAAACGAGGTTCTTGTAAACAGAGCCGTTCCAAACTTTGGGGTGGCTGTGTCTTTTAGATTTTAAATTCCCTAAGCTATAGGACAATAAGTGGCAGTGTCCTAGGCTCTGTTGCTTTGTTTTTTAGATGTTTCAGTTAACACCATACACTTCTCCCGAGTGGTTCTTGGCAATTTACATCCCGCCCTTCAGAATAACAAGGCTCCCAGTTCTCCATGGCCTGTCCTGCCTTTCTGGATTTTACACTTTTTTCAGATGGCCCTTTTGACCGGGGGGAAGTGAGACTTCATTGTAGTGCAGATTTCCTTTGCAAGCTTGCTTGGTTGGCCAAAAAGGGCGTATGCGTTTTTTCCTGAATATATTCAGGAAAAAACGCATACGCCCTTTTTGGCCAAGTGCATCATTGTGGACGTTCTGCCTCTTTTCCTATGCTTTCAATGCAATTCCAGTCTACCTCCTGAAATCGGTTTCCTGCAATTCTGCCCCGCTTTCAAGTCCTCTTGGCAGCCTTACTTCAGTCTATTTTTGGACGATAGCTGTCATTTATAACTCTGCAGGTTTGTGAATTACAGTGCCCCTGAGCTCCTTTCTTCAACTCGCTTTCTTGTGAGCTGGCCGCAACACCGCAGGATGGCTTCAGTCCCTAATCTGGTTCTGGCACGGCACGCTGAGCCTTTGGTTAATTCCTCTTCCTGGTGGGAAATGAGAGTTAAATTTGCCCGTCCAGACACCTCCAGCTAGTCTCTCATTGGTTCTCGCTATTCCTGTTCATCTTCCGCAGAAATTGCAAACTGGGCCACACAGGAGGTTAAAGGGACTGACTCTCCAAGTCGGGAGAGTGTTAGTAAAGCGTCTGGAATGTTGCACCCGAGTACCAGGGTACGAAAACTGAGACATATTTGAACACGTCTCCCGATCACATGGTTGATCATACTCTAGGTTCCACATGCATGTTTTAGCTGAAGGAAGAATACCTTAAACCTGGGTAGTTGAAACCCGTGGAATGGGTACCATGCAATATGACTTCAAAGGGTCTTTATTTGCTCACCGAACCTCTCCAATCCTATCACTGCTGCGTTTATGCCCCTGTACACATGCTTGATTCTCTTTCGGAGACATAGAAATCCATAGGTTTTAAGATACTTACTAGTCAGGTACATTCTTAGGCGTTTAATATGCGGTGTTGAGTCCATTTCGTTGAGCAAGGAGTAGCTCTTGTCTATTCCATATTTGGCTTAAGGAACTTTATCTGTGCTCATTTCAATCTCTGGTTTTATGCAGCACCCCAACTCACCTTTACCCTTAAGCAAGCATAAGTTGGTTTTCTAAATTTGAGACCCTGTTCTGTTCTGTAATTCAGTTCCTGTGTAGCTAAGTTTACATTCCATGTATTACTGATATCTTATGATGTTTCTTTTTCTGTGTGACTTATTTCAGTTAGAATCATCATACCTGAATCCACTCATTGTGCTGCTAAGGGCCTGATGACACAGATTTCATTGCTGAGTGATATTGCTTTGTAAGTAAATACCACAACTTCTTTATCCATTTTTCACTTTCTACAATGTTGAACTTGTACTGTAAACGAGGTTCTTGTAAACAGAGGCGTCCCAAACTTTGGGGTGGCTGTGTCTTTTTGATTTTAATTTCCCTAAGCTATAGGACCATAAGTGGCAGTGTCCTAGGCTCTGTTGCATTGTTTTTTAGATGTTTCAGGAAACACGATACACTTCTCCCGAGTGTCTGTTGGCAATTTACATCCCGCCCATCAGCATATCAAGGCTCCCAGTTCTCCATGGCCTGTCCTGCCTTTCTGGATTTTACACTTTTTTCAGATGGCCCTTTTGACCGGGGGGAAGTGAGACTTCATTGTAGTGCAGATTTCCTTTGCAAGCTTGCTTGGTTGGCCAAAAAGGGCGTATGCGTTTTTTCCTGAATATATTCCGGAAAAAATGCATACGCCCTTTTTGGCCAAGTGCATCATTGTGGACGTTCTGCCTCTTTTCCTATGCTTTCAATGCAATTCCAGTCTACCTCCTGAAATCGGTTTCCTGCAATTCTGCCCCGCTTTCAAGTCCTCTTGGCAGCCTTACTTCAGTCTATTTTTGGACGATAGCTGTCATTTATAACTCTGCAGGTTTGTGAATTACAGTGCCCCTGAGCTCCTTTCTTCAACTCGCTTTCTTGTGAGCTGGCCGCAACACCGCAGGATGGCTTCAGGCCCTAATCTGGTTATGGCACGGCACGCTGAGCCTTTGGTTAATTCCTCTTCCTGGTGGGAAATGAGAGTTAAATTTGCCCGTCCAGACACCTCCAGCTAGTCTCTCATTGGTTCTCGCTATTCCTGTTCATCTTCCGCAGAAATTGCAAACTGGGCCACACAGGAGGTTAAAGGGACTGACTCTCCAAGTCGGGAGAGTGTTAGTAAAGCGTCTGGAATGTTGCACCCGAGTACCAGGGTACGAAAACTGAGACATATTTGAACACGTCTCCCGATCACATGGTTGATCATACTCTAGGTTCCACATGCATGTTTTAGCTGAAGGAAGAATACCTTAAACCTGGGTAGTTGAAACCCGTGGAATGGGTACCATGCAATATGACTTCAAAGGGTCTTTATTTGCTCACCGAACCTCTCCAATCCTATCACTGCTGCGTTTATGCCCCTGTACACATGCTTGATTCTCTTTCGGAGACATAGAAATCCATAGGTTTTAAGATACTTACAAGTCAGGTACATTCTTAGGCGTTTAATATGCGGTGTTGAGTCCATTTCGTTGAGCAAGGAGTAGCTCTTGTCTATTCCATATTTGGCTTAAGGAACTTTATCTGTGCTCATTTCAATCTCTGGTTTTATGCAGCACCCCAACTCACCTTTACCCTTAAGCAAGCATAAGTTGGTTTTCTAAATTTGAGACCCTGTTCTGTTCTGTAATTCAGTTCCTGTGTAGCCAAGTTTACATTCCGTGTATTACTGATATCTTATGATGTTTCTTTTTCTGTGTGACTTATTTCAGTTAGAAACATCGTACCTGAATCCACTCATTAAGCTGCTACGGGCCTGATGACAAAGATTTCATTGCTGAGTGATACTGCATTGTACGTAAGTACCACAACTTCTTTATCCATTTTTCACTTTCTGCGATATTGAACTTTTACAGTAAACGAGGTTCTTGTAAACAGAGGAGTCCCAAACTTTTGGGTGGCTGTGTCTTTTTGATTTTAATTTCCCTAAGCTATAGGACCATAAGTGGAAGTGCCCTAGGCTCTGTTGCTTTGTTTTTTAGATGTTTCAGGAAACACCATACACTTCTCAGGAGTGTCTGTTGACAATTTACATCCCGCCCATCAGCATAACAAAGCTCCCAGTTCTCCATGGCCTGTCCTGCCTTTCTGGATTTTACACCTTTTTCAGATGGCCCTTTTGACCGGGGGGAAGTGAGACTTCTTTGTAGTGCAGATTTCCTTTGCAAGCTTGCTTGGTTGGCCAAAAAGGGCGTATGCGTTTTTTCCTGAATATATTCAGGAAAAAACGCATACGCACTTTTTGGCCAAGTGCATCATTGTGGACGTTCTGCCTCTTTTCCTATGCTTTCAATGCAATTCCAGTCTACCTCCTGAAATCGGTTTCCTGCAATTCTGCCCTGCTTTCAAGTCCTCTTGGCAGCCTTACTTCAGTCTATTTTTGGACGATAGCTGTCATTTATAACTCTGCAGGTTTGTGAATTACAGTGCCCCTGAGCTCCTTTCTTCAACTCGCTTTCTTTTGAGCTGGCCGCAACACCGCAGGATGGCTTCAGGCCCTAATCTGGTTATGGCACGGCACGCTGAGCCTTTGGTTAATTCATCTTCCTGGTGGGAAATGAGAGTTAAATTTGCCCGTCCAGACACCTCCAGCTAGTCTCTCATTGGTTCTCGCTATTCCTGTTCATCTTCCGCAGAAATTGCAAACTGGGCCAAACAGGAGGTTAAAGGGACTGACTCTCCAAGTCGGGAGAGTGTTAGTAAAGCGTCTGGAATGTTGCACCCGAGTACCAGGGTACGAAAACTGAGACATATTTGAACACGTCTCCCGATCACATGGTTGATCATACTCTAGGTTCCACATGCATGTTTTAGCTGAAGGAAGAATACCTTAAACCTGGGTAGTTGAAACCCGTGGAATGGGTAGCATGCAATATGACTTCAAAGGGTCTTCATTTGCTCACCGAACCTCTCCAATCCTATCACTGCTGCGTTTATGCCCCTGTACACATGCTTGATTCTCTTTCGGAGACATAGAAATCCATAGGTTTTAAGATACTTACTAGTCAGGTACATTCTTAGGCGTTTAATATGCGGTGTTGAGTCCATTTCATTGAGCAAGGAGTAGCTCTTGTCTATTCCATATTTGACTTAAGGAACTTTATCTGTGCTCATTTCAATCTCTGGTTTTATGCAGCACCCCACCTCACCTTTACCTTTAAGCAAGAATAAGTTGGTTTTCTAAATTTGAGACCCTGTTCTGTTCTGTAATTCAGTTCCTGTGTAGCCAAGTTTACATTCCGTGTATTAGTGATATCTTATGATGTTTCTTTTTCTGTGTGACTTATTTCAGTTAGAATCATCAGACCTGAATCCACTCATTGTGCTGCTAAGGGCCTGATGACATAGATTTCATTGCTGAGTGATATTGCTTTGTAAGTAAATACCACAACTTCTTTATCCATTTTTCACTTTCTGCGATGTTGAACTTGTACTGTAAACGAGGTTCTTGTAAACAGAGCCGTTCCAAACTTTGGGGTGGCTGTGTCTTTTAGATTTTAAATTCCCTAAGCTATAGGACCATAAGTGGAAGTGCCCTAGGCTCTGTTGCTTTGTTTTTTAGATGTTTCAGTTAACACCATACACTTCTCCCGAGTGGTTCTTGGCAATTTACATCCCGCCCTTCAGAATAACAAGGCTCCCAGTTCTCCATGGCCTGTCCTGCCTTTCTGGATTTTACACTTTTTTCAGATGGCCCTTTTGACCGGGGGGAAGTGAGACTTCATTGTAGTGCAGATTTCCTTTGCAAGCTTGCTTGGTTGGCCAAAAAGGGCGTATGCGTTTTTTCCTGAATATATTCAGGAAAAAACGCATACGCCCTTTTTGGCCAAGTGCATCATTGTGGACGTTCTGCCTCTTTTCCTATGCTTTCAATGCAATTCCAGTCTACCTCCTGAAATCGGTTTCCTGCAATTCTGCCCCGCTTTCAAGTCCTCTTGGCAGCCTTACTTCAGTATATTTTTTGACGATAGCTGTCATTTATAACTCTGCAGGTTTGTGAATTACAGTGCCCCTGAGCTCCTTTCTTCAACTCGCTTTCTTGTGAGCTGGCCGCAACACCGCAGGATGGCTTCAGGCCCTAATCTGGTTCTGGCACCGCATGCTGAGCCTTTGGTTAATTCCTCTTCCTGGTGGGAAATGAGAGTTAAATTTGCCCGTCCAGACACCTCCAGCTAGTCTCTCATTGGTTCTCGCTATTCCTGTTCATCTTCCGCAGAAATTGCAAACTGGGCCAAACAGGAGGTTAAAGGGACTGACTCTCCAAGTCGGGAGAGTGTTAGTAAAGCGTCTGGAATGTTGCACCCGAGTACCAGGGTACGAAAACTGAGACATATTTGAACACGTCTCCCGATCACATGGTTGATCATACTCTAGGTTCCACATGCATGTTTTAGCTGAAGGAAGAATACCTTAAACCTGGGTAGTTGAAACCCGTGGAATGGGTACCATGCAATATGACTTCAAAGGGTCTTTATTTGCTCACCGAACCTCTCCAATCCTATCACTGCTGCGTTTATGCCCCTGTACACATGCTTGATTCTCTTTCGGAGACATAGAAATCCATAGGTTTTAAGATACTTACTAGTCAGGTACATTCTTAGGCGTTTAATATGCGGTGTTGAGTCCATTTCGTTGAGCAAGGAGTAGCTCTTGTCTATTCCATATTTGGCTTAAGGAACTTTATCTGTGCTCATTTCAATCTCTGGTTTTATGCAGCACCCCAACTCACCTTTACCCTTAAGCAAGCATAAGTTGGTTTTCTAAATTTGAGACCCTGTTCTGTTCTGTAATTCAGTTCCTGTGTAGCCAAGTTTACATTCCATGTATTACTGATATCTTATGATGTTTCTTTTTCTGTGTGACTTATTTCAGTTAGAATCATCATACCTGAATCCACTCATTGTGCTGCTAAGGGCCTGATGACACAGATTTCATTGCTGAGTGATATTGCTTTGTAAGTAAATACCACAACTTCTTTATCCATTTTTCACTTTCTACAATGTTGAACTTGTACTGTAAACGAGGTTCTTGTAAACAGAGGCGTCCCAAACTTTGGGGTGGCTGTGTCTTTTTGATTTTAATTTCCCTAAGCTATAGGACCATAAGTGGCAGTGTCCTAGGCTCTGTTGCATTGTTTTTTAGATGTTTCAGGAAACACGATACACTTCTCCCGAGTGTCTGTTGGCAATTTACATCCCGCCCATCAGCATATCAAGGCTCCCAGTTCTCCATGGCCTGTCCTGCCTTTCTGGATTTTACACTTTTTTCAGATGGCCCTTTTGACCGGGGGGAAGTGAGACTTCATTGTAGTGCAGATTTCCTTTGCAAGCTTGCTTGGTTGGCCAAAAAGGGCGTATGCGTTTTTTCCTGAATATATTCAGGAAAAAACGCATACGCCCTTTTTGGCCAAGTGCATCATTGTGGACGTTCTGCCTCTTTTCCTATGCTTTCAATGCAATTCCAGTCTACCTCCTGAAATCGGTTTCCTGCAATTCTGCCCCGCTTTCAAGTCCTCTTGGCAGCCTTACTTCAGTCTATTTTTGGACGATAGCTGTCATTTATAACTCTGCAGGTTTGTGAATTACAGTGCCCCTGAGCTCCTTTCTTCAACTCGCTTTCTTGTGAGCTGGCCGCAACACCGCAGGATGGCTTCAGGCCCTAATCTGGTTCTGGCACCGCACGCTGAGCCTTTGGTTAATTCCTCTTCCTGGTGGGAAATGAGAGTTAAATTTGCCCGTCCAGACACCTCCAGCTAGTCTCTCATTGGTTCTCGCTATTCCTGTTCATCTTCCGCAGAAATTGCAAACTGGGCCAAACAGGAGGTTAAAGGGACTGACTCTCCAAGTCGGGAGAGTGTTAGTAAAGCGTCTGGAATGTTGCACCCGAGTACCAGGGTACGAAAACTGAGACATATTTGAACACGTCTCCCGATCACATGGTTGATCATACTCTAGGTTCCACATGCATGTTTTAGCTGAAGGAAGAATACCTTAAACCTGGGTAGTTGAAACCCGTGGAATGGGTACCATGCAATATGACTTCAAAGGGTCTTTATTTGCTCACCGAACCTCTCCAATCCTATCACTGCTGCGTTTATGCCCCTGTACACATGCTTGATTCTCTTTCGGAGACATAGAAATCCATAGGTTTTAAGATACTTACTAGTCAGGTACATTCTTAGGCGTTTAATATGCGGTGTTGAGTCCATTTCGTTGAGCAAGGAGTAGCTCTTGTCTATTCCATATTTGGCTTAAGGAACTTTATCTGTGCTCATTTCAATCTCTGGTTTTATGCAGCACCCCAACTCACCTTTACCCTTAAGCAAGCATAAGTTGGTTTTCTAAATTTGAGACCCTGTTCTGTTCTGTAATTCAGTTCCTGTGTAGCCAAGTTTACATTCCGTGTATTACTGATATCTTATGATGTTTCTTTTTCTGTGTGACTTATTTCAGTTAGAAACATCATACCTGAATCCACTCATTAAGCTGCTACGGGCCTGATGACAAAGATTTCATTGCTGAGTGATACTGCATTGTACGTAAGTACCACAACTTCTTTATCCATTTTTCACTTTCTGCGATATTGAACTTTTACAGTAAACGAGGTTCTTGTAAACAGAGGAGTCCCAAACTTTTGGGTGGCTGTGTCTTTTTGATTTTAATTTCCCTAAGCTATAGGACCATAAGTGGAAGTGCCCTAGGCTCTGTTGCTTTGTTTTTTAGATGTTTCAGGAAACACCATACACTTCTCAGGAGTGTCTGTTGACAATTTACATCCCGCCCATCAGCATAACAAAGCTCCCAGTTCTCCATGGCCTGTCCTGCCTTTCTGGATTTTACACCTTTTTCAGATGGCCCTTTTGACCGGGGGGAAGTGAGACTTCTTTGTAGTGCAGATTTCCTTTGCAAGCTTGCTTGGTTGGCCAAAAAGTGCGTATGCGTTTTTTCCTGAATATATTCAGGAAAAAACGCATACGCACTTTTTGGCCAAGTGCATCATTGTGGACGTTCTGCCTCTTTTCCTATGCTTTCAATGCAATTCCAGTCTACCTCCTGAAATCGGTTTCCTGCAATTCTGCCCTGCTTTCAAGTCCTCTTGGCAGCCTTACTTCAGTCTATTTTTGGACGATAGCTGTCATTTATAACTCTGCAGGTTTGTGAATTACAGTGCCCCTGAGCTCCTTTCTTCAACTCGCTTTCTTTTGAGCTGGCCGCAACACCGCAGGATGGCTTCAGGCCCTAATCTGGTTCTGGCACGGCACGCTGAGCCTTTGGTTAATTCATCTTCCTGGTGGGAAATGAGAGTTAAATTTGCCCGTCCAGACACCTCCAGCTAGTCTCTCATTGGTTCTCGCTATTCCTGTTCTTCATCTTCCGCAGAAATTGCAAACTGGGCCAAACAGGAGGTTAAAGGGACTGACTCTCCAAGTCGGGAGAGTGTTAGTAAAGCGTCTGGAATGTTGCACCCGAGTACCAGGGTATGAAAACTGAGACATATTTGAACACGTCTCCCGATCACATGGTTGATCATACTCTAGGTTCCACATGCATGTTTTAGCTGAAGGAAGAATACCTTAAACCTGGGTAGTTGAAACCCGTGGAATGGGTACCATGTAATATGACTTCAAAGGGTCTTCTTTTGCTCACCGAACCTCTCCAATCCTTTCACTGCTGTGTTTATGCCCCTGTACACACGCTTGATTCTCTTTTGGAGACATAGCAATCCATAGGTTTTAAGATACTTACTAGTCACCAACATTCTTAGGCGTTTAATATGGGGTGTTGAGTCCATTTCGCTGAGCAAGGAGTAGCTCTTGTCTATTCCATATTTGGCTTAAGGAAATTTATCTGTGCTCATTTCAATCTTTGGTTTTATGCAGCACCCCAACTCACCTTTCCCCTTAAGCAAGCATAAGTTGGTTTTCTAAATTTGAGACCCTGTTCTGTTTTGGAATTCAGTTCCTGTGTAGCCAAGTTTACATTCCGTGTATTAGTAATATTTTATGATGTTTCTTTTTCTGTGTGACTTATTTCAGTTAGAATCATCGTACCTGAATCCACTCATTATGCTGCTACGGGCCTGATGACATAGATTTCATTGCTGATTGATACTGCATTGTACGTAAGTACCACAAGTTCTTTATCCATTTTTCACTTTCTGTGATATTGAACTTGCACGGTAAATGAGGTTCTTGTAAACAGAGGCGTCCCAAACTTTGGGGTGGCTGTGTCTTTTTGATTTTAATTTCCCTAAGCTATAGGACCATAAGTGGAAGTGCCCTAGACTCTGTTGTTTTGTTTTTGCGATGTTTCAGGAAACACCATACACTTCTCCCGAGTGTCTGTTGGCAATTTACATCCCGCCCATCAGCATAACAAGGCTCCCAGTTCTCCATGGCCTGTCCTGCCTTTCTGGATTTTACACATTTTTCAGATGGCCCTTTTGACCGGGGGGAAGTGAGACTTCATTGTAGTGCAGATTTCCTTTGCAAGCTTGCTTGGTTGGCCAAAAAGGGCGTATGCATTTTTTCCTGAATATATTCAGGAAAAAACGCATACGCCCTTTTTGGCCAAGTGCATCATTGTGGACGTTCTGCCTCTTTTCCTATGCTTTCAATGCAATTCCAGTCTACCTCCTGAAATCGGTTTCCTGCAATTCTGCCCCGCTTTCAAGTCCTCTTGGCAGCCTTACTTCAGTCTATTTTTGGACGATAGCTGTCATTTATAACTCTGCAGGTTTGTGAATTACAGTGCCCCTGAGCTCCTTTCTTCAACTCGCTTTCTTGTGAGCTGGCCGCAACACCGCAGGATGGCTTCAGGCCCTAATCTGGTTCTGGCACGGCACGCTGAGCCTTTGGTTAATTCCTCTTCCTGGTGGGAAATGAGAGTTAAATTTGCCCATCCAGACATCTTCAGCTAGTCTCTCATTGGTTCTCGCTATTCCTGTTCATCTTCCACAGAAATTGCAAACTGGGCCAAACAGGAGGTTAAAGGGACTGACTCTCCAAGTGGGGAGAGTGTTAGTAAAGCGTCTGGAATGTTGCACCCGAGTACCAGGGTACGAAAACTGAGACATATTTGAACACGTCTCCCGATCACATGGTTGATCATACTCTAGGTTCCACATGCAAGTTTTAGCTGAAGGAAGAATACCTTAAACCTGGGTAGTTAAAACCCATGGAATGGGTACCATGTAATATGACTTCAAAGGGTCTTCTTTTGCTCACCGAACCTCTCCAATCCTTTCACTGCTGTGTTTATGCCCCTGTACACATGCTTCATTCTCTTTCGGAGACATAGCAATCCATAGGTTTTAAGATACTTACTAGTCAGGTACATTCTTAGGCGTTTAATATGCGGTGTCGAGTCCATTTCGTTGAGCAAGCAGTAGCTCTTGTCTATTCCATATTTGGCTTAAGGAACTTTATCTGTGCTCATTTCAATCTCTGGTTTTATGCAGCACCCCAACTCACCTTTCCCCTTAAGCAAGCATAAGTTGGTTTTCTAAATTTGAGACCCTGTTCTGTTCTGTAATTCAGTTCCTGTGTAGCCAAGTTTACATTCCGTGTATTAGTGATATCTTATGATGTTTCTTTTTCTGTGTGACTTATTTCAGTTAGAAACATCGTACCTGAATCCACTCATTAAGCTGCTACGGGCCTGATGACAAAGATTTCATTGCTGAGTGATACTGCATTGTACGTAAGTACCACAACTTCTTTATCCATTTTTCACTTTCTGCGATATTGAACTTTTACAGTAAACGAGGTTCTTGTAAACAGAGGAGTCCCAAACTTTTGGGTGGCTGTGTCTTTTTGATTTAAATTTCCCTAAGCTATAGGACCATAAGTGGAAGTGCCCTAGGCTCTGTTGCTTTGTTTTTTAGATGTTTCAGGAAACACCGTACACTTCTCAGGAGTGTCTGTTGACAATTTACATCCCGCCCATCAGCATAACAAAGCTCCCAGTTCTCCATGGCCTGTCCTGCCTTTCTGGATTTTACACCTTTTTCAGATGGCCCTTTTGACCGGGGGGAAGTGAGACTTCTTTGTAGTGCAGATTTCCTTTGCAAGCTTGCTTGGTTGGCCAAAAAGGGCGTATGCGTTTTTTCCTGAATATATTCAGGAAAAAACGCATACGCACTTTTTGGCCAAGTGCATCATTGTGGACGTTCTGCCTCTTTTCCTATGCTTTCAATGCAATTCCAGTCTACCTCCTGAAATCGGTTTCCTGCAATTCTGCCCCGCTTTCAAGTCCTCTTGGCAGCCTTACTTCAGTCTATTTTTGGACGATAGCTGTCATTTATAACTCTGCAGGTTTGTGAATTACAGTGCCCCTGAGCTCCTTTCTTCAACTCGCTTTCTTTTGAGCTGGCCGCAACACCGCAGGATGGCTTCAGGCCCTAAATTGGTTCCGGTACGGCACGCTGAGCCTTTGGTTATTTCCTCTTCCTGGTGGGAAATGAGAGTTAAATTTGCCCGTCCAGACACCTCCAGCTAGCCTCTCATTGGTTCTCGCTATTCCTGTTCAACTTCGGCAGAAATTGCAAACTGTGCCAAACAGGAGGTTAAAGGCGCTGACTCTCCAAGTGGGGAGAGTGTTAGTAAAGCGTCTGGAATGTTGCACCCGAGTACCAGGGGAGGAAAACTGAGACATATTTGAACACGTCTCCCGATCACATGGTTGATCATACTCTGGGTTCCACATGCATGTTTTAGCTGAAGGAAGAATACCTAAAACCTGGGTAGTTGAAACCCGTGGAAAGGGTACCATGCAATATGACTTCAAAGGGTCTTCATTTGCTCACCGAACCTCTCCAATCCTATCACTGTTGCGTTTTTGCCCCTGTACACATGCTTGATTCTCTTTCGGAGACATAGCAATCTATAGGTTTTAAGATACTTACTAGTCAGGTACATTCTTAGGCGTTTAATATGCGGTGTTGAGTCCATTTCGTTGAGCAAGGAGTAGCTCTTGTCTATTCCATATTTGGCTTAAGGAACTTTATCTGTGCTCATTTCAATCTCTGGTTTTATGCAGCACCACAACTCACCTTTCCCCTTAAGCAAGCATAAGTTGGTTTTCTAAATTTGAGATCCTGTTCTGTTCTGTAATTCAGTTCCTGTGTAGCCAAGTTTACATTCCATATATTACTGATATCTTATGATGTTTCTTTTTCTGTGTGACTTATTTCAGTTAGAATCATCATACCTGAATCCACTCATTGTGCTGCTAAGGGCCTGATGACACAGATTTCATTGCTGAGTGATATTGCTTTGTAAGTAAATACCACAACTTCTTTATCCATTTTTCACTTTCTGCGATGTTGAAATTGTACTGTAAACGAGGTTCTTGTAAACAGAGGCGTCCCAAACTTTGGGGTGGCTGTATCTCTTTGATTTTAATTTCCCTAAGCTATAGGACCATAAGTGGCAGTGCCCTAGGCTCTGTTGCTTTGTTTTTTAGATGTTTCAGGAAACACCATACACTTCTCCCGAGTGTCTGTTGGCAATTTACATCCCGCCCATCAGCATAACAAGGCTCCCAGTTCTCCATGGCCTGTCCTGCCTTTCTGGATTTTACACATTTTTCAGATGGCCCTTTTGACCGGGGGGAAGTGAGACTTCATTGTAGTGCAGATTTCCTTTGCAAGCTTGCTTGGTTGGCCAAAAAGGGCGTATGCGTTTTTTCCTGAATATATTCAGGAAAAAACGCATACGCCCTTTTTGGCCAAGTGCATCATTGTGGACGTTCTGCCTCTTTTCCTATGCTTTCAATGCAATTCCAGTCTACCTCCTGAAATCGGTTTCCTGCAATTCTGCCCCGCTTTCAAGTCCTCTTGGCAGCCTTACTTCAGTCTATTTTTGGACGATAGCTGTCATTTATAACTCTGCAGGGTTGTGAATTACAGTGCCCCTGAGCTCCTTTCTTCAACTCGCTTTCTTGTGACCTGGCTGCAACACCGCAGGATGGCTTCAGGCCCTAATCTGGTTCTGGCACGGCACGCTGAGCCTTTGGTTAATTCCTCTTCCTGGTGGGAAATGAGAGTTAAATTTGCCCATCCAGACACCTCCAGCTAGTCTCTCATTGGTTCTCGTTATTCCTGTTCATCTTCCACAGAAATTGCAAACTGGGCCAAACAGGAGGTTAAAGGGACTGACTCTCCAAGTCGGGAGAGTGTTAGTAATGCGTCTGGAATGTTGCACCCGAGTACCAGGGTAAGAAAACTGAGACATATTTGAACACGTCTCCCGATCACATGGTTGATCATACTCTAGGTTCCACATGCATGTTTTAGCTGAAGGAAGAATACCTTAAACCTGCGTAGTTGAAACCCGTGGAATGGGTACCATGCAATATGACTTCAAAGGGTCTTCATTTGCTCACCGAACTTCTCCAATCCTATCACTGCTGCGTTTATGGCCCTGTACACATGCTTGATTCTCTTTCGGAGACATAGCAATCCATAGGTTTTAAGATACTTTCTAGTCAGGTACATTCTTAGGTGTTTAATATGCGGTGTTGAGTCCATTTCGTTGAGCAAGGAGTAGCTCTTGTCTATTCCATATTTGGCGTAAGGAACTTTATCTGTGCTCATTTCAATCTCTGGTTTTATGCAGCACCCCAACTCACCTTTACCCTTAAGCAAGCATAAGTTGGTTTTCTAAATTTGAGACCCTGTTCTGTTCTGTAATTCAGTTCCTGTGTAGCCAAGTTTACATTCCGTGTATTACTGATATCTTATGATGTTTCTTTTTCTGTGTGACTTATTTCAGTTAGAATCATCATACCTGAATCCACTCATTGTGCTGCTAAGGGCCTGATGACATAGATTTCATTGCTGAGTGATATTGCTTTGTAACTAAATACCACAACTTCTTTATCCATTGTTCACTTTCTGCGATGTTGAACTTGTACTGTAAACGAGGTTCTTGTAAACAGAGCCGTTCCAAACTTTGCGGTGGCTGTGTCTTTTTGATTTTAATTTCCCTAAGCTATAGGACCATAAGTGGAAGTGCCCTAGGCTCTGTTGCTTTGTTTTTTAGATGTTTCAGGAAACACCATACACTTCTCCCTAGTGTCTGTTGGCAATTTACATCCCGCCCATCAGCATAACAAGGCTCCCAGTTCTCCATGGCCTGTCCTGCCTTTCTGGATTTTACACTTTTTTCAGATGGCCCTTTTGACCGGGGGGAAGTGAGACTTCATTGTAGTGCAGATATCCTTCGCAAGCTTGCTTGGTTGGCCAAAAAGGGCGTATGCGTTTTTTCCTGAATATATTCAGGAAAAAACGCATACGCCCTTTTTGGCCAAGTGCATCATTGTGGACGTTCTGCCTCTTTTCCTATGCGCTCAATGCAATTCCAGTCTACCTCCTGAAATCGGTTTCCTGCAATTCTGCCCCGCTTTCAAGTCCTCTTGGCAGCCTTACTTCAGTCTATTTTTGGACGATAGCTGTCATTTATAACTCTGCAGGTTTGTGAATTACAGTGCCCCTGAGCTCCTTTCTTCAACTCGCTTTCTTGTGACCTGGCCGCAACACCGCAGGATGGCTTCAGGCCCTAATCTAGTTCCGGCCCGGCATGCTGAGCCTTTGGTTAATTCCTCTTCCTGGTGGGAAATGAGAGTTAAATTTGCCCGTCCAGACACCTCCAGCTAGCCTCTCATTGGTTCTCGCTATTCCTGTTCATCTTCCGCAGAAATTGCAAACTGGGCCAAACAGGAGGTTAAAGGGACTGACTCTCCAAGTGGGGAGAGTGTTAGTAAAGCGTCTGGAATGTTGCACCCGAGTACCAGGGGAGGAAAACTGAGACATATTTGAACACGTCTCCCATTCACATGGTTGATCATACTTGGGTTCCACATGCATGTTTTAGCTGAAGGAAGAATACCTTAAACCTGGGTAGTTGAAACCCGTGGAATGGGTACCATGCAATATGACTTCAAAGGGTCTTCATTTGCTCACCGAACCTCTCCAATCCTATCACTGCTGCGTTTATGCCCCTGTACACATGCTTGATTCTCTTTCAGAGACATAGCAATCCATAGGTTTTAAGATACTTACAAGTCAGGTACATTCTTAGGCGTTTAATATGCGGTGTTGAGTCCATTTCGTTGAGCAAGGAGTAGCTCTTGTCTATTCCATATTTGGCTTAAGGAACTTTATCTGTGCTCATTTCAATCTCTGGTTTTATGCAGCACCCCAACTCACCTTTACCCTTAAGCAAGCATAAGTTGTTTTTCTAAATGTGAGACCCTGTTCTGTTCTGTAATTCAGTTCCTGTGTAGCCAAGTTTCCATTCCGTGTATTACTGATATCTTATGATGTTTCTTTTTCTGTGTGACTTATTTCAGTTAGAATCATCATACCTGAATCCACTCATTGTGCTGCTAAGGGCCTGATGACATAGATTTCATTGCTGAGTGATATTGCTTTGTAAGTGAATACCACAACTTCTTTATCCATTTTTCACTTTCTGCGATGTTGAACTTGTACTGTAAACGAGGTTCTTGTAAACAGAGCAGTTCCAAACTTTGGGGTGGCTGTGTCTTTTTGATTTTAATTTCCCTAAGCTATAGGACCATAAGTGGAAGTGCCCTAGGCTCTGTTGCTTTGTTTTTTAGATGTTTCAGGAAACACCATACACTTCTCCCGAGTGTCTGTTGGCAATTTACATCCCGCCCATCAGCATAACAAGGCTCCCAGTTCTCAATGGCCTGTTGCATTTCTGGATTTTACACTTTTTTCAGATGGCCCTTTTGACCGGGGGGAAGTGAGACTTCATTGTAGTGCAGATTTCCTTTGCAAGCTTGCTTGGTTGGCCAAAAAGTGCGTATGCGTTTTTTCCTGAATATATTCAGGATAAAACGCATACGCCCTTTTTGGCCAAGTGCATCATTGTGGACATTCTGCCTCTTTTCCTATGCTTTCAATGCGATTCCAGTCTACCTCCTGAAATCGGTTTCCTGCAATTCTGCCCCGCTTTCAAGTCCTCTTGGCAGCCTTACTTCAGTCTATTTTTGGACGATAGCTATCATTTATAACTCTGCAGGTTTGTGAATTACAGTGCCCCTGAGCTCCTTTCCTCAGCTCGCTTTCATTTGAGCTGGCCACAACACCGCAGGATGGCTTCAGGCCCTAATCTGGTTCCGGCACGGCACGCTGAGCCTTTGGTTAATTCCTCTTCCTGGTGGGAAATGAGAGTTAAATTTGCCCGTCCAGACACCTCCAGCTAGCCTCTCATTGGTTCTCGCTATTCCTGTTCATTTTCCGCAGAAATTGCAAACTGGGCCAAACAGAAGGTTAAAGGGACTGACTCTCCAAGTCGGGAGAGTGTTAGTAAAGCGTCTGGAAGGTTGCACCCGAGTACCAGGGTACAAAAACTGAGACATATTTGAACACGCCTCCCGATCGCATGGTTGATCATACTCTAGGTTCCACATGCATGTTTTAGCTGAAGGAAGAATACCTAAAACCTGGGTAGTTGAAACCCGTGGAATGGGTACCATGCAATATGACTTCAAAGGGTCTTCATTTGCTCACCGACCCTCTCCTATCCTATCACTGCTGCGTTTATGCCCCTGTACCCATGCTTGATTCTCTTTCGGAGACATAGCAATCCATAGATTTTAAGATACTTACTAGTCAGGTACATTCTTAGGCGTTTAATATGCGGTGTTGAGTCCATTTCGTTGAGCAAGGAGTAGCTCTTGTCTATTCCATATTTGGCTTAAGGAACTTTATCTGTGCTCATTTCGATCTCTGCTTATGCAGCACCCCAATTCACCTTTATCCTTAAGCAAGCATAAGTTGGTTTTCTAAATTTGAGACCCTGTTCTGTTCTGTAATTCAGTTCCTGTGTAGCCAAGTTTACATTCCGTGTATTACTGATATATTATGATGTTTCTTTTTCTGTGTGACTTATTTCAGTTAGAATCATCATACCTGAATCCACTCATTGTGCTGCTAAGGGCCTGATGACATAGATTTCATTGCTGAGTGATATTGCTTTGTAAGTAAATACCACAACTTCTTTATCCATTTTTCACTTTCTGCGATGTTGAACTTGTACTGTAAACGAGGTTCTTGTAAACAGAGGCGTCCCAAACTTTGGGGTGGCTGTGTCTATTTTATTTTAATTTTCCTAAGCTATAGGACCGTAAGTGGAAGTGCCCTAGGCTCTGTTGATTTTTTTTTAGATGTTTCAGGAGACACCATACACTTCTCCCGAGTGGTTGTTGGCAATTTACATCCCGCCCATCAGCATAACAAGGCTCCCAGTTCTCCATGGCCTGTCCTGCCTTTCTGGATTTTACACTTTTTTCAGATGGCCCTTTTGACCGGGGGGAAGTGAGACTTCATTGTAGTGCAGATTTCCTTTGCAAGCTTGCTTGGTTGGCCAAAAAGGGCGTATGCGTTTTTTCCTGAATATATTCAGGAAAAAACGCATACGCCCTTTTTGGCCAAGTGCATCATTGTGGACGTTCTGCCTCTTTTCCTATGCTTTCAATGCAATTCCAGTCTACCTCCTGAAATCGGTTTCCTGCAATTCTGCCCCGCTTTCAAGTCCTCTTGGCAGCCTTACTTCAGTCTATTTTTGGACGATAGCTGTCATTTATAACTCTGCAGGCTTGTGAATTACAGTGCCCCTGAGCTCCTTTCTTCAACTCGCTTTCTTGTGAGCTGTCCGCAACACCGCAGGATGGCTTCAGGCCCTAATCTGGTTCTGGCACGGCACGCTGAGCCTTTGGTTAATTCCTCTTCCTGGTGGGAAATGAGAGTTAAATTTGCCCGTCCAGACACCTCCAGCTAGTCTCTCATTGGTTCTCGCTATTCCTGTTCATCTTCCGCAGAAATTGCAAACTGGGCCAAACAGGAGGTTAAAGGCGCTGACTCTCCAAGTCGGGAGAGTGTTAGTAAAGCTTCTGGAATGTTGCACCCGAGTACCAGGGGAGGAAAACTGAGACATATTTGAACACGTCTCCCGTCCACACGGTTGATCATACTCTGGGTTCCACATGCATGTTTTAGCTGAAGGAAGAATACCTTAAACCTGGAGAGTTGAGACCCGTGGAATGGGTACCATGCAATATGTCTTCAAAGGGTCTTCATTTGCTCACCGAACCTCCCCAATCCTATCACTGCTGCGTTTATGCGCCTGTACACATGCTTGATTCTCTTTCGGAGACATAGCAATCCATAGGTTTTAAGATACTTACTAGTCAGGTACATTCTTAGGCGTTTAATATGCGGTGTTGAGTCCATTTCGTTGAGCAAGGAGTAGCTCTTGTCTATTCCATATTTGGCTTAAGGAACTTTATCTGTGCTCATTTCAATCTCTGGTTTTATGCAGCACCCCAACTCACCTTTCCCCTTAAGCAAGCATAAGTTGGTTTTCTAAATTTGAGACCCTGTTCTGTTCTGTAATTCAGTTCCTGTGTAGCCAAGTTTACATTCCGTGTATTACAGATATCTTATGATGTTTCTTTTTCTGTGTGACTTATTTCAGTTAGAATCATCATACCTGAATCCACTCATTGTGCTGCTAAGGGCCTGATGACACAGATTTCATTGCTGAGTGATATTGCTTTGTAAGTAAATACCACAACTTCTTTATCCATTTTTCACTTTCTGCGATGTTGAACTTGTACTGTAAACGAGGTTCTTGTAAACAGAGCCGTTCCAAACTTTGGGGTGGCTGTGTCTTTTTGATTTTAATTTCCCTAAGCTATAGGACCATAAGTGGAAGTGCCCTAGGTTCTGTTGCTTTGTTTTTTAGATGTTTCAGGAAACACCATACACTTCTCCCGAGTGGTTGTTGGCAATTTACATCCCGCCCATCAGCATAACAAGGCTCCCAGTTCTCCATGGCCTGTCCTGCCTTTCTGGATTTTACACTTTTTTCAGATGGCCCTTTTGACCGGGGGTAGTGAGACTTCATTGTAGTGCAGATTTCCTTTGCAAGTTTGCTTGGTTGGCCAAAAAGGGCGTATGCGTTTTTTCCTGAATATATTCAGGAAAAAACGCATACGCCCTTTTTGGCCAAGTGCATCATTGTGGACGTTCTGCCTCTTTTCCTATGCTTTCAATGCAATTCCAGTCTACCTCCTGAAATCGGTTTCCTGCAATTCTGCCCCGCTTTCAAGTCCTCTTGGCAGCCTTACTTCAGTCTATTTTTGGACGATAGCTGTCATTTATAACTCTGCAGGTTTGTGAATTACAGTGCCCCTGAGCTCCTTTCTTCAACTCGCTTTCTTGTGACCTGGCCGCAACACCGCAGGATGGCTTCAGGCCCTAATCTGGTTCCAACACGGCATGCTGAGCCTTTGGTTAATTCCTCTTCCTGGTGGGAAATGAGAGTTAAATTTGCCCGTCCAGACACCTCCAGCTAGCCTCTCATTGGTTCTCGCTATTCCTGTTCATCTTCCGCAGAAATTGCAAACTGGGCCAAACAGGAGGTTAAAGGGACTGACTCTCCAAGTGGGGAGAGTGTTAGTAAAGCGTCTGGAATGTTGCACCCGAGTACCAGGGGAGGAAAACTGAGACATATTTGAACACGTGTCCCGTTCACATGGTTGATCATACTTGGGTTCCATATGCATATTTTAGCTGAAGGAAGAATACCGAAAACCTGGGTAGTTGAAACCCGTGGAATGGGTACCATGCAATATGACTTCAAAGGGTCTTCATTTGGTCACCGAACCTCTCCAATCCTATCACTGCTGCGTTTATGCCCCTGTACACATGCTTGATTCTCTTTCGGAGACATAGCAATCCATAGGTTTTAAGATACTTACTAGTCAGGTACATTCTTAGGCGTTTAATATGCGGTGTTGAGTCCATTTCATTGAGCAAGTAGTAGCTCTTGTCTATTCCATATTTGGCTTAAGGAACTTTATCTGTGCTCATTTCAATCTCTGGTTTTATGCAGCACCCCAACTCACCTTTCCCCTTAAGCAAGCATAAGTTGGTTTTCTAAATTTGAGACCCTGTTCTGTTCTGTAATTCAGTTCCTGTGTAGCCAAGTTTACATTCCGTGTATTACTGATATCTTATGATGTTTCTTTTTCTGTGTGACTTATTTCAGTTAGAATCATCATACCTGAATCCACTCATTGTGCTGCTAAGGACCTGATGACACAGATTTCATTGCTGAGTGATATTGCTTTGTAAGTAAATACCACAACTTCTTTATCCATTTTTCACTTTCTGCGATGTTGAACTTGTACTGTAAACGAGGTTCTTGTAAACAGAGCCGTTCCAAACTTTGGGGTGGCTGTGTCTTTTTGATTTTGAATTCCCTAAGCTATAGGACCATAAGTGGAAGTGCCCTAGGCTCTGTTGCTTTGTTTTTTAGATGTTTCAGGAAACACCATACACTTCTCCCGAGTGTCTGTTGGCAATTTACATCCCGCCCATCAGCATAACAAGGCTCCCAGTTCTCCATGGCCTGTCCTGCCTTTCTGGATTTTACACTTTTTTCAGATGGCCCTTTTGACCGGGGGGAAGTGAGACTTCATTGTAGTGCAGATTTCCTTTGCAAGCTTGCTTGGTTGGCCAAAAAGGGCGTATGCGTTTTTTCCTGAATATATTCTCGCTATTCCTGTTCATCTTTTCCTGAATATATTCAGGAAAAAACGCATACGCCCTTTTTGGCCAAGTGCATCATTGTGGACGTTCTGCCTCTTTTTCTATGCATTCAATGCAATTCCAGTCTACCTCCTGAAATCGGTTTCCTGCAATTCTGCCCCGCTTTGAAGTCCTCTTGGCAGCCTTACTTCAGTCTATTTTTGGACGATAGCTGTCATTTATAACTCTGCAGGTTTGTGAATTACAGTGCCCCTGAGCTCCTTTCTTCAACTCGCTTTCTTGTGACCTGGCCGCAACACCGCAGGATGGCTTCAGGCCCTAATCTGGTTCCGGCACGGCACGCTGAGCCTTTGGTTATTTCCTCTTCCTGGTGGGAAATGAGAATTAAATTTGCCCGTCCAGACACCTCCAGCTAGTCTCTCATTGGTTCTCGCTATTCCTGTTCATCTTCCGCAGAAATTGCAAACTGGGCCAAACAGGAGGTTAAAGGGACTGACTCTCCAAGTGGGGAGAGTGTTAGTAAAGCGTCTGGAATGTTGCACCCGAGTACCAGGGGAGGAAAACTGAGACATATTTGAACACGTCTCCCGTTCACATGGTTGATCATACTTGGGTTCCACATGCATGTTTTAGCTGAAGGAAGAATACCTTAAACCTGGAGAGTTGAGACCCGTGTAATGGGTACCATGCAATATGACTTCAAAGGGTCTTCATTTGCTCACCGAACCTCTCCAATCCTATCACTGCTGCGTTTATGCCCCTGTACACATGCTTGATTCTCTTTTGGAGACATAGCAATCCATAGGTTTTACGATACTTACTAGTCAGGTACATTCTTAGGCATTTAATATGCGGTGTTGAGTCCATTTCGTTGAGCAAGGAGTAGCTCTTGTCTATTCCATATTTGACTTAAGGAACTTTATCTGTGCTCATTTCAATCTCTGGTTTTATGCAGCACCCCAACTCACCTTTACCCTTAAGCAAGCATAAGTTGGTTTTCTAAATTTGAGACCCTGTTCTGTTCTGTAATTCAGTTCCTGTGTAGCCAAGTTTACATTCCGTGTATTACAGATATCTTATGATGTTTCTTTTTCTCTGTGACTTATTTCAGTTAGAATCATCATACCTGAATCCACTCATTGTGATGCTAAGGGCCTGATGACATAGATTTCATTGCTGAGTGATATTGTTTTGTAAGTAAATACCACAACTTCTTTATCCATTTTTCACTTTCTGCGATGTTGAACTTGTACTGTAAACGAGGTTGTTGTAAACAGAGGCGTCCCAAACTTTGGGGTGGCTGTGTCTTTTTGATTTTAATTTCCCTAAGCTATAGGACCGTAAGTGGCAGTGCCCTAGGCTCTGTTGCTTTGTTTTTTAGATGTTTCAGGAAACACCATACACTTCTCCCGAGTGTCTGTTGGCAATTTACATCCCGCCCATCAGCATAACAAGGCTCCCAGTTCTCCATGGCCTGTCCTGCCTTTCTGGATTTTACACTTTTTTCAGATGGCCCTTTTGACCGGGGGGAAGTGAGACTTCATTGTAGTGCAGATTTCCTTTGCAAGCTTGCTTGGTTGGCCAAAAAGGGCGTATGCGTTTTTTCCTGAATATATTCAGGAAAAAACGCATACGCCCTTTTTGGCCAAGTGCATCATTGTGGACGTTCTGCCTCTTTTCCTATGCTTTCAATGCAATTCCAGTCTACCTCCTGCAATCGGTTTCCTGCAATTCTGCCCCGCTTTCAAGTCCTCTTGGCAGCCTTACTTCAGTATATTTTTGGACGATAGCTGTCATTTATAACTCTGCAGGTTTGTGAATTACAGTGCCCCTGAGCTCCTTTCTTCAACTCGCTTTCTTTTGAGCTGGCCGCAACACCGCAGGATGGCTTCAGGCCCTAATCTGGTTCCGGTACGGCACGCTGAGCCTTTGGTTATTTCCTCTTCCTGGTGGGAAATGAGAGTTAAATTTGCCCGTCCAGACACCTCCAGCTAGCCTCTCATTGGTTCTCGCTATTCCTGTTCATCTTCCGCAGAAATTGCAAACTGTGCCAAACAGGAGATTAAAGGCGCTGACTCTCCAAGGGGGAGAGTGTTAGTAAAGCGTCTGGAATGTTGCACCCGAGTACCAGGGGAGGAAAACTGAGACATATTTGAACACGTCTCCCGTTCACATGGTTGATCATACTTGGGTTCCACATGCATGTTTTAGCTGAAGGAAGAATACCTTAAACCTGGAGAGTTGAGACCCGTGTAATGGGTACCATGCAATATGACTTCAAAGGGTCTTCATTTGCTCACCGAACCTCTCCAATCCTATCACTGCTGCATTTATGCCCCTGTACACATGCTTGATTCTCTTTTGGAGACATAGCAATCCATAGGTTTTACGATACTTACTAGTCAGGTACATTCTTAGGCGTTTAATATGCGGTGTTGAGTCCATTTCGTTGAGCAAGGAGTAGCTCTTGTCTATTCCATATTTGGCTTAAGGAACTTTATCTGTGCTCATTTCAATCACTGGTTTTATGCAGCACCCCAACTCACCTTTACCCTTAAGCAAGCATAAGTTGGTTTTCTAAATTTGAGACCCTGTTCTGTTCTGTAATTCAGTTCCTGTGTAGCCAAGTTTACATTCCGTGTATTACTGATATCTTATGATGTTTCTTTTTCTGTGTGACTTATTTCAGTTAGAATCATCATACCTGAATCCACTCATTGTGCTGCTAAGGGCCTGATGACACAGATTTCATTGCTGAGTGATATTGCTTTGTAAGTAAATACCACAACTTCTTTATCCATTTTTCACTTTCTGCGATGTTGAACTTGTACTGTAAATGAGGTTCTTGTAAACAGAGCCGTTCCAAACTTTGGGGTGGCTGTGTCTTTTTGATTTTAATTTCCCTAAGCTATAGGACCATAAGTGGAAGTGCCCTAGGTTCTGTTGCTTTGTTTTTTAGATGTTTCAGGAAACACCATACACTTCTCCCGAGTGGTTGTTGGCAATTTACATCCCGCCCATCAGCATAACAAGGCTCCCAGTTCTCCATGGCCTGTCCTGCCTTTCTGGATTTTACACTTTTTTCAGATGGCCCTTTTGACCGGGGGGAAGTGAGACTTCATTGTAGGGCAGATTTCCTTTGCAAGCTTGCTTGGTTGGCCAAAAAGGGCGTATGCGTTTTTTCCTGAATATATTCAGGAAAAAACGCATACGCCCTTTTTGGCCAAGTGCATCATTGTGGACGTTCTGCCTCTTTTCCTATGCTTTCAATGCAATTCCAGTCTACCTCCTGAAATCGGTTTCCTGCAATTCTGCCCCGCTTTCAAGTCCTCTTGGCAGCCGTACTTCAGTCTATTTTTGGACGATAGCTCTCATTTATAACTCTGCAGGTTTGTGAATTACAGTGCCCCTGCGCTCCTTTCTTCAACTCGGTTTTTTTTGAGCTGGCCGCAACACCGCAGGATGGCTTCAGGCCCTAATCTGGTTCCGGTACGGCACGGTGAGCCTTTGGTTATTTCCTCTTCCTGGTGGGAAATGAGAGTTAAATTTGCCCGTCCAGACACCTCCAGCTAGCCTCTCATTGGTTCTCGCTATTCCTGTTCATCTTCCGCAGAAATTGCAAACTGTGCCAAACAGGAGGTTAAAGGCGCTGACTCTCCAAGGGGGAGAGTGTTAGTAAAGCGTCTGGAATGTTGCACCCGAGTACCAGGGGAGGAAAACTGAGACATATTTGAACACGTCTCCCGTTCACATGGTTGATCATACTTGGGTTCCACATGCATGTTTTAGCTGAAGGAAGAATACCTTAAACCTGGAGAGTTGAGACCCGTGTAATGGGTACCATGCAATATGACTTCAAAGGGTCTTCATTTGCTCACCGAACCTCTCCAATCCTATCACTGCTGCATTTATGCCCCTGTACACATGCTTGATTCTCTTTTGGAGACATAGCAATCCATAGGTTTTACGATACTTACTAGTCAGGTACATTCTTAGGCGTTTAATATGCGGTGTTGAGTCCATTTCGTTGAGCAAGGAGTAGCTCTTGTCTATTCCATATTTGGCTTAAGGAACTTTATCTGTGCTCATTTCAATCACTGGTTTTATGCAGCACCCCAACTCACCTTTACCCTTAAGCAAGCATAAGTTGGTTTTCTAAATTTGAGACCCTGTTCTGTTCTGTAATTCAGTTCCTGTGTAGCCAAGTTTACATTCCGTGTATTACTGATATCTTATGATGTTTCTTTTTCTGTGTGACTTATTTCAGTTAGAATCATCATACCTGAATCCACTCATTGTGCTGCTAAGGGCCTGATGACACAGATTTCATTGCTGAGTGATATTGCTTTGTAAGTAAATACCACAACTTCTTTATCCATTTTTCACTTTCTGCGATGTTGAACTTGTACTGTAAACGAGGTTCTTGTAAACAGAGGCGTCCCAAACTTTGGGGTGGCTGTGTCTTTTTGATTTTAATTTCCCTAAGCTATAGGACCATAAGTGGCAGTGCCCTAGGCTCTGTTGCTTTGTGTTTTAGATGTTTCAGGAAACACCATACACTTCTCCCGAGTGTCTGTTGGCAATTTACATCCCGCCCATCAGCATAACAAGGCTCCCAGTTCTCCATGGCCTGTCCTGCCTTTCTGGATTTTACACTTTTTTCAGATTGCCCTTTTGACCGGGGGGAAGTGAGACTTCATTGTAGTGCAGATTTCCTTTGCAAGCTTGCTTGGTTGGCCAAAAAGGGCGTATGCGTTTTTTCCTGAATATATTCAGGAAAAAACGCATACGCCCTTTTTGGCCAAGTGCATCATTGTGGACGTTCTGCCTCTTTTCCTATGCTTTCAATGCAATTTCAGTCTACCTCCTGAAATCGGTTTCCTGCAATTCTGCCCCGCTTTCAAGTCCTCTTGGCAGCCTTACTTCAGTCTATTTTTGGACGATAGCTGTCATTTATAACTCTGCAGGTTTGTGAATTACAGTGCCCCTGAGCTCCTTTCTTCAACTCGCTTTCTTGTGACCTGGCCGCAACACCGCAGGATGGCTTCAGGCCCTAATCTGGTTCTGGCACGGCACGCTGAGCCTTTGGTTATTTCCTCCTCCTGGTGGGAAATGAGAGTTAAATTTGCCCGTCCAGACACCTCCAGCTAGCCTCTCATTGGTTCTCGCTATTCCTGTTCATCTTCCGCAGAAATTGCAAACTGTGCCAAACAGGAGATTAAAGGCGCTGACTCTCCAAGGGGGAGAGTGTTAGTAAAGCGTCTGGAATGTTGCACCCGAGTACCAGGGGAGGAAAACTGAGACATATTTGAACACGTCTCCCGTTCACATGGTTGATCATACTTGGGTTCCACATGCATGTTTTAGCTGAAGGAAGAATACCTTAAACCTGGAGAGTTGAGACCCGTGTAATGGGTACCATGCAATATGACTTCAAAGGGTCTTCATTTGCTCACCGAACCTCTCCAATCCTATCACTGCTGCATTTATGCCCCTGTACACATGCTTGATTCTCTTTTGGAGACATAGCAATCCATAGGTTTTACGATACTTACTAGTCAGGTACATTCTTAGGCGTTTAATATGCGGTGTTGAGTCCATTTCGTTGAGCAAGGAGTAGCTCTTGTCTATTCCATATTTGGCTTAAGGAACTTTATCTGTGCTCATTTCAATCACTGGTTTTATGCAGCACCCCAACTCACCTTTACCCTTAAGCAAGCATAAGTTGGTTTTCTAAATTTGAGACCCTGTTCTGTTCTGTAATTCAGTTCCTGTGTAGCCAAGTTTACATTCCGTGTATTACTGATATCTTATGATGTTTCTTTTTCTGTGTGACTTATTTCAGTTAGAATCATCATACCTGAATCCACTCATTGTGCTGCTAAGGGCCTGATGACACAGATTTCATTGCTGAGAGATATTGCTTTGTAAGTAAATACCACAACTTCTTTATCCATTTTTCACTTTCTGCGATGTTGAACTTGTACTGTAAATGAGGTTCTTGTAAACAGAGCCGTTCGAAACTTTGGGGTGGCTGTGTCTTTTTGATTTTAATTTCCCTAAGCTATAGGACCATAAGTGGAAGTGCCCTAGGTTCTGTTGCTTTGTTTTTTAGATGTTTCAGGAAACACCATACACTTCTCCCGAGTGGTTGTTGGCAATTTACATCCCGCCCATCAGCATAACAAGGCTCCCAGTTCTCCATGGCCTGTCCTGCCTTTCTGGATTTTACACTTTTTTCAGATGGCCCTTTTGACCGGGGGGAAGTGAGACTTCATTGTAGTGCAGATTTCCTTTGCAAGCTTGCTTGGTTGGCCAAAAAGGGCGTATGCGTTTTTTCCTGAATATATTCAGGAAAAAACGCATACGCCCTTTTTGGCCAAGTGCATCATTGTGGACGTTCTGCCTCTTTTCCTATGCTTTCAATGCAATTTCAGTCTACCTCCTGAAATCGGTTTCCTGCAATTCTGCCCCGCTTTCAAGTCCTCTTGGCAGCCTTACTTCAGTCTATTTTTGGACGATAGCTGTCATTTATAACTCTGCAGGTTTGTGAATTACAGTGCCCCTGAGCTCCTTTCTTCAACTCGCTTTCTTGTGACCTGGCCGCAACACCGCAGGATGGCTTCAGGCCCTAATCTGGTTCTGGCACGGCACGCTGAGCCTTTGGTTATTTCCTCCTCCTGGTGGGAAATGAGAGTTAAATTTGCCCGTCCAGACACCTCCAGCTAGCCTCTCATTGGTTCTCGCTATTCCTGTTCATCTTCCGCAGAAATTGCAAACTGGCCTAAACAGGAGGTTAAAGGCGCTGACTCTCCAAGTGGGGAGAGTGTTAGTAAAGCGTCTGGAATGTTGCACCCGAGTACCAGGGGAGGAAAACTGAGACATATTTGAACACGTCTCCCGTTCACATGGTTGATCATACTTGGGTTCCACATGCATATTTTAGCTGAAGGAAGAATACCTTAAACCTGGAGAGTTGAGACCCGTGGAATGGGTACCATGCAATATGACTTCAAAGGGTCTTCATTTGCTCACCGAACCTCTCCAATCCTATCACTGCTGCGTTTATGCCCCTGTACACATGCTTGATTCTCTTTTGGAGACATAGCAATCCATAGGTTTTACGATACTTACTAGTCAGGTACATTCTTAGGCGTTTAATATGCGGTGTTGAGTCCATTTCGTTGAGCAAGGAGTAGCTCTTGTCTATTCCATATTTGGCTTAAGGAACTTTATCTGTGCTCATTTCAATCTCTGGTTTTATGCAGCACCCCAACTCACCTTTACCCTTAAGCAAGCATAAGTTGGTTTTCTAAATTTGAGACCCTGTTCTGTTCTGTAATTCAGTTCCTGTGTAGCCAAGTTTACATTCCGTGTATTAGTGATATCTTATGATGTTTCTTTTTCTGTGTGACTTATTTCAGTTAGAATCATCATACCTGAATCCACTCATTGTGCTGCTAAGGGCCTGATGACACAGATTTCATTGCTGTGTGATATTGCTTTGTAAGTAAATACCACAACTTCTTTATCCATTTTTCACTTTCTGCGATGTTGAACTTGTACTGTAAATGAGATTCTTTTAAACAGAGCCATTCCAAACTTTGGGGTGGCTGTGTCTTTTTGATTTTAATTTCCCTAAGCTATAGGACCATAAGTGGAAGTGCCCTAGGTTCTGTTGCTTTGTTTTTTTGATGTTTCAGGAAACACCATACACTTCTCCGGAGTGGTTGTTGGCAATTTACATCCCGCCCATCAGCATAACAAGGCTCCCAGTTCTCCATGGCCTGTCCTGCCTTTCTGGATTTTACACATTTTTCAGATGGCCCTTTTGACCGGGGGGAAGTGAGACGTCATTGTAGGGCAGATTTCCTTTGCAAGCTTGCTTGGTTGGCCAAAAAGGGCGTATGCGTTTTTTCCTGAATATATTCAGGAAAAAACGCATACGCCCTTTTTGGCCAAGTGCATCATTGTGGACGTTCTGCCTCTTTTCCTATGCTTTCAATGCAATTCCAGTCTACCTCCTGAAATCGGTTTCCTGCAATTCTGCCCCGCTTTCAAGTCCTCTTGGCAGCCGTACTTCAGTCTATTTTTGGACGATAGCTCTCATTTATAACTCTGCAGGTTTGTGAATTACAGTGCCCCTGCGCTCCTTTCTTCAACTCGGTTTTTTTTGAGCTGGCCGCAACACCGCAGGATGGCTTCAGGCCCTAATCTGGTTCCGGTACGGCACGCTGAGCCTTTGGTTATTTCCTCTTCCTGGTGGGAAATGAGAGTTAAATTTGCCCGTCCAGACACCTCCAGCTAGCCTCTCATTGGTTCTCGCTATTCCTGTTCATCTTCCGCAGAAATTGCAAACTGTGCCAAACAGGAGGTTAAAGGCGCTGACTCTCCAAGGGGGAGAGTGTTAGTAAAGCGTCTGGAATGTTGCACCCGAGTACCAGGGGAGGAAACCTGAGACATATTTGAACACGTCTCCCGTTCACATGGTTGATCATACTTGGGTTCCACATGCATGTTTTAGCTGAAGGAAGAATACCTTAAACCTGGAGAGTTGAGACCCGTGTAATGGGTACCATGCAATATGACTTCAAAGGGTCTTCATTTGCTCACCGAACCTCTCCAATCCTATCACTGCTGCATTTATGCCCCTGTACACATGCTTGATTCTCTTTTGGAGACATAGCAATCCATAGGTTTTACGATACTTACTAGTCAGGTACATTCTTAGGCGTTTAATATGCGGTGTTGAGTCCATTTCGTTGAGCAAGGAGTAGCTCTTGTCTATTCCATATTTGGCTTAAGGAACTTTATCTGTGCTCATTTCAATCACTGGTTTTATGCAGCACCCCAACTCACCTTTACCCTTAAGCAAGCATAAGTTGGTTTTCTAAATTTGAGACCCTGTTCTGTTCTGTAATTCAGTTCCTGTGTAGCCAAGTCTACATTCCGTGTATTACTGATATCTTATGATGTTTCTTTTTCTGTGTGACTTATTTCAGTTAGAATCATCATACCTGAATCCACTCATTGTGCTGCTAAGGGCCTGATGACACAGATTTCATTGCTGAGTGATATTGCTTTGTAAGTAAATACCACAACTTCTTTATCCATTTTTCACTTTCTGCGATGTTGAACTTGTACTGTAAACGAGGTTCTTGTAAACAGAGCCGTTCCAAACTTTGGGGTGGCTGTGTCTTTTTGATTTTAATTTCCCTAAGCTATAGGACCATAAGTGGAAGTGCCCTAGGTTCTGTTGCTTTGTTTTTTAGATGTTTCAGGAAACACCATACACTTCTCCCGAGTGGTTGTTGGCAATTTACATCCCGCCCATCAGCATAACAAGGCTCCCAGTTCTCCATGGCCTGTCCTGCCTTTCTGGATTTTACACTTTTTTCAGATGGCCCTTTTGACCGGGGGGAAGTGAGACTTCATTGTAGTGCAGATTTCCTTTGCAAGCTTGCTTGGTTGGCCAAAAAGGGCGTATGCGTTTTTTCCTGAATATATTCAGGAAAAAACGCATACGCCCTTTTTGGCCAAGTGCATCATTGTGGACGTTCTGCCTCTTTTCCTATGCTTTCAATGCAATTCCAGTCTACCTCCTGAAATCGGTTTCCTGCAATTCTGCCCCGCTTTCAAGTCCTCTTGGCAGCCTTACTTCAGTCTATTTTTGGACGATAGCTGTCATTTATAACTCTGCAGGTTTGTGAATTACAGTGCCCCTGAGCTCCTTTCTTCAACTCGCTTTCTTTTGAGCTGGCCGCAACACCGCAGGATGGCTTCAGGCCCTAATCTGGTTCCGGTACGGCACGCTGAGCCTTTGGTTATTTCCTATTCCTGGTGGGAAATGAGAGTTAAATTTGCCCGTCCAGACACCTCCAGCTAGCCTCTCATTGGTTCTCGCTATTCCTGTTCATCTTCCGCAGAAATTGCAAACTGGGCCAAACAGGAGGTTGAAGGCGCTGACTCTCCAAGTGGGGAGACTGTTAGTAAAGCGTCTGGAATGTTGCACCCGAGTACCAGGGAAGGAAAACTGAGACATATTTGAACACGTCTCCCGTTCACATGGTTGATCATACTTGGGTTCCACATGCATGTTTTAGCTGAAGGAAGAATACCTTAAACCTGGAGAGTTGAGACCCGTGTAATGGGTACCATGCAATATGACTTCAAAGGGTCTTCATTTGCTCACCGAACCTCTCCAATCCTATCACTGTGGCGTTTATGCCCCTGTACACATGCTTGATTCTCTTTTGGAGACATAGCAATCCATAGGTTTTACGATACTTACTAGTCAGGTACATTCTTAGGCGTTTAATATGCGGTGTTGAGTCCATTTCGTTGAGCAAGGAGTAGCTCTTGTCTATTCCATATTTGACTTAAGGAACTTTATCTGTGCTCATTTCAATCTCTGCTTTTATGCAGCACCCCACCTCGCCTTTACCCTTAAGCAAGCATAAGTTGGTTTTCTAAATTTGAGACCCTGTTCTGTTCTGTAATTCAGTTCCTGTGTAGCCAAGTTTACATTCCGTGTATTACTGATATCTTATGATGTTTCTTTTTCTGTGTGACTTATTTCAGTTAGAATCATCATACCTGAATCCACTCATTGTTCTGCTAAGGGCCTGATGACATAGATTTCATTGCTGAGTGATATTGCTTTGTAAGTAAATACCACAACTTCTTTATCCATTTTTCACTTTCTGCGATGTTGAACTTGTACTGTAAAAGAGGTTCTTTTAAACAAAGGCGTCCCAAACTTTGGGGTGGCTGTGTCTTTTTGATTTTAATTTCCCTAAGCTATAGGACCATAAGTGGCAGTGCCCTAGTCTCTGTTGCTTTGTGTTTTAGATGTTTCAGGAAACACCATACACTTCTCCCGAGTGTCTGTTGGCAATTTACATCCCGCCCATCAGCATAACAAGGCTCCCAGTTCTCCATGGCCTGTCCTGCCTTTCTGGATTTTACACTTTTTTCAGATGGCCCTTTTGACCGGGGGGAAGTGAGACTTCATTGTAGTGCAGATTTCCTTTGCAAGCTTGCTTGGTTGGCCAAAAAGGGCGTATGCGTTTTTTCCTGAATATATTCAGGAAAAAACGCATACGCCCTTTTTGGCCAAGTGCATCATTGTGGACGTTCTGCCTCTTTTCCTATGCTTTCAATGCAATTCCAGTCTACCTCCTGAAATCGGTTTCCTGCAATTCTGCCCCGCTTTCAAGTCCTCTTGGCAGCCTTACTTCAGTCTATTTTTGGACGATAGCTGTCATTTATAACTCTGCAGGTTTGTGAATTACAGTGCCCCTGAGCTCCTTTCTTCAACTCGCTTTCTTGTGACCTGGCCGCAACACCGCAGGATGGCTTCAGGCCCTAATCTGGTTCTGGCACGGCACGCTGAGCCTTTGTTTACTTCCTCCTCCTGGTGGGAAATGAGAGTTAAATTTGCCCGTCCAGACACCTCCAGCTAGCCTCTCATTGGTTCTCGCTATTCCTGTTCATCTTCCACAGAAATTGCAAACTGGGCCAAACAGGAGGTTAAAGGCGCTGACTCTCCAAGTGGGGAGAGTGTTAGTAAAGCGTCTGGAATGTTGCACCCAAGTACCAGGGGAGGAAAACTGAGACATATTTGAACACGTCTCCCGATCAAATGGTTGATCATACTCTAGGTTCCACATGCATGTTTTAGCTGAAGGAAGAATACCTAAAACCTGGGTAGTTGAAACCCGTGGAATGGGTACCATGCAATATGACTTCAAAGGGTCTTCATTTGCTCACCGAATCTCCAATCCTATCACTGCTGCGTTTATGCCCCTGTACACATGCTTGATTCTCTTTCGGAGACATAGCAATCTATAGGTTTTAAGATACTTACTAGTCAGGTACATTCTTAGGCGTTTAATATGCGGTGTTGAGTCCATTTCGTTGAGCAAGGAGTAGCTCTTGTCTCTTCCATATTTGGCTTAAGGAACTTTATCTGTGCTCATTTCAATCTCTGGTTTTATGCAGCACCCCACCTCACCTTTACCCTTAAGCAAGCATAAGTTGGTTTTCTAAATTTGAGACCCTGTTCTGTTCTGTAATTCAGTTCCTGTGTAGCCAAGTTTACATTCCGTGTATTAGTGATATCTTATGATGTTTCTTTTTCTGTGTGACTTATTTCAGTTAGAATCATCATACCTGAATCCACTCATTGTGCTGCTAAGGGCCTGATGACACAGATTTCATTGCTGAGTGATATTGCTTTGTAAGTAAATACCACAACTTCTTTATCCATTTTTCACTTTCTGCGATGTTGAACTTGTACTGTAAACGAGGTTCTTGTAAACAGAGCCATTCCAAACTTTGGGGTGGCTGTGTCTTTTTGATTTTAATTTCCCTAAGCTATAGGACCATAAGTGGAAGTGCCCTAGGTTCTGTTGCTTTGTTTTTTAGATGTTTCAGGAAACACCATACACTTCCATAGTGGTTGTTGGCAATTTACATCCCGCCCATCAGCATAACAAGGCTCCCAGTTCTCCATGGCCTGTCCTGCCTTTCTGGATTTTACACTTTTTTCAGATGGCCCTTTTGACCGGGGGGAAGTGAGACTTCATTGTAGTGCAGATTTCCTTTGCAAGCTTGCTTGGTTGGCCAAAAAGGGCGTATGCGTTTTTTCCTGAATATATTCAGGAAAAAACGCATACGCCCTTTTTGGCCAAGTGCATCATTGTGGACGTTCTGCCTCTTTTCCTATGCTTTCAATGCAATTCCAGTCTACCTCCTGAAATCGGTTTCCTGCAATTCTGCCCCGCTTTCAAGTCCTCTTGGCAGCCTTACTTCAGTCTATTTTTGGACGATAGCTGTCATTTATAACTCTGCAGGTTTGTGAATTACAGTGCCCCTGAGCTCCTTTCTTCAACTCGCTTTCTTGTGAGCTGGCCGCAACACCGCAGGATGGCTTCAGGCCCTAATCTGGCTCCGGTACGGCACGCTGACCCTTTGGTTATTTCCTCTTCCTGGTGGGAAATGAGAGTTAAATTTGCCCGTCCAGACACCTCCAGCTAGTCTCTCATTGGTTCTCGCTATTCCTGTTCATCTTCCGCAGAAATTGCAAACTGGGCCAAACAGGAGGTTAAAGGCGCTGACTCTCCAAGTGGGGAGAGTGTTAGTAAAGCGTCTGGAATGTTGCACCCGAGTACCAGGGGAGGAAAACTGAGACATATTTGAACACGTCTCCCATTCACATGGTTGATCATACTTGGGTTCCACATGCATGTTTTAGCTGAAGGAAGAATACCTTAAACGTGGAGAGTTGAGACCCGTGTAATGGGTACCATGCAATATGACTTCAAAGGGTCTTCATTTGCTCACCGAACCTCTCCAATCCTATCACTGCTGCGTTTATGCCCCTGTACACATGCTTGATTCTCTTTTGGAGACATAGCAATCCATAGGTTTTACGATACTTACTAGTCAGGTACATTCTTAGGCGTTTAATATGCGGTGTTGAGTCCATTTCGTTGAGCAAGGAGTAGCTCTTGTCTATTCCATATTTGACTTAAGGAACTTTATCTGTGCTCATTTCAATCTCTGGTTTTATGCAGCACCCCACCTCGCCTTTACCCTTAAGCAAGCATAAGTTGGTTTTCTAAATTTGAGACCCTGTTCTGTTCTGTAATTCAGTTCCTGTGTAGCCAAGTTTACATTCCGTGTATTACTGATATCTTATGATGTTTCTTTTTCTGTGTGACTTATTTCAGTTAGAATCATCATACCTGAATCCACTCATTGTGCTGCTAAGGGCCTGATGACACAGATTTCATTGCTGAGTGATATTGCTTTGTAAGTAAATACCACAACTTCTTTATCCATTTTTCACTTTCTGCGATGTTGAACTTGTACTGTAAACGAGGTTCTTGTAAACAGAGCCATTCCAAACTTTGGGGTGGCTGTGTCTTTTTGATTTTAATTTCCCTAAGCTATAGGACCATAAGTGGAAGTGCCCTAGATTCTGTTGCTTTGTTTTTTAGATGTTTCAGGAAACACCATACACTTTTCCCGAGTGGTTGTTGGCAATTTACATCCCGCCCATCAGCATAACAAGGCTCCCAGTTCTCCATGGCCTGTCCTGCCTTTCTGAATTTTACACTTTTTTCAGATGGCCCTTTTGACCGGGGTGAAGTGAGACTTCATTGTAGTGCAGATTTCCTTTGCAAGCTTGCTTGGTTGGCCAAAAAGGGCGTATGCGTTTTTTCCTGAATATATTCAGGAAAAAACGCATACGCCCTTTTTGGCCAAGTGCATCATTGTGGACGTTCTGCCTCTTTTCCTATGCTTTCAATGCAATTCCAGTCTACCTCCTGAAATCGGTTTCCTGCAATTCTGCCCCGCTTTCAAGTCCTCTTGGCAGCCTTACTTCAGTCTATTTTTGGACGATAGCTGTCATTTATAACTCTGCAGGTTTGTGAATTACAGTGCCCCTGAGCTCCTTTCTTCAACTCGCTTTCTTGTGAGCTGGCCGCAACACCGCAGGATGGCTTCAGGCCCTAATCTGGCTCCGGTACGGCACGCTGACCCTTTGGTTATTTCCTCTTCCTGGTGGGAAATGAGAGTTAAATTTGCCCGTCCAGACACCTCCAGCTAGTCTCTCATTGGTTCTCGCTATTCCTGTTCATCTTCCGCAGAAATTGCAAACTGGGCCAAACAGGAGGTTAAAGGCGCTGACTCTCCAAGTGGGGAGACTGTTAGTAAAGCGTCTGGAATGTTGCACCCGAGTACCAGGGGAGGAAAACTGAGACATATTTGAACACGTCTCCCGTTCACATGGTTGATCATACTTGGGTTCCACATGCATGTTTTAGCTGAAGGAAGAATACCTTAAACGTGGAGAGTTGAGACCCGTGTAATGGGTACCATGCAATATGACTTCAAAGGGTCTTCATTTGCTCACCGAACCTCTCCAATCCTATCACTGCTGCGTTTATGCCCCTGTACACATGCTTGATTCTCTTTTGGAGACATAGCAATCCATAGGTTTTACGATACTTACTAGTCAGGTACATTCTTAGGCGTTTAATATGCGGTGTTGAGTCCATTTCGTTGAGCAAGGAGTAGCTCTTGTCTATTCCATATTTGGCTTAAGGAACTTTATCTGTGCTCATTTCAATCTCTGGTTTTATGCAGCACCCCAACTCACCTTTACCCTTAAGCAAGAATAAGTTGGTTTTCTAAATTTGAGACCCTGTTCTGTTCTGTAATTCAGTTCCTGTGTAGCCAAGTCTACATTCCGTGTATTACTGATATCTTATGATGTTTCTTTTTCTGTGTGACTTATTTCAGTTAGAATCATCATACCTGAATCCACTCATTGTTCTGCTAAGGGCCTGATGACATAGATTTCATTGCTGAGTGATATTGCTTTGTAAGTAAATACCACAACTTCTTTATCCATTTTTCACTTTCTGCGATGTTGAACTTGTACTGTAAACGAGGTTCTTGTAAACAGAGCCGTCCCAAACTTTGGGGTGGCTGTGTCTTTTTGATTTTAATTTCCCTAAGCTATAGGACCATAAGTGGCAGTGCCCTAGGCTCTGTTGCTTTGTGTTTTAGATGTTTCAGGAAACACCATACACTTCTCCCGAGTGTCTGTTGGCAATTTACATCCCGCCCATCAGCATAACAAGGCTCCCAGTTCTCCATGGCCTGTCCTGCCTTTCTGGATTTTACACTTTTTTCAGATTGCCCTTTTGACCGGGGGGAAGTGAGACTTCATTGTAGTGCAGATTTCCTTTGCAAGCTTGCTTGGTTGGCCAAAAAGGGCGTATGCGTTTTTTCCTGAATATATTCAGGAAAAAACGCATACGCCCTTTTTGGCCAAGTGCATCATTGTGGACGTTCTGCCTCTTTTCCTATGCTTTCAATGCAATTTCAGTCTACCTCCTGAAATCGGTTTCCTGCAATTCTGCCCTGCTTTCAAGTCCTCTTGGCAGCCTTATTTCAGTCTATTTTTGGACGATAGCTGTCATTTATAACTCTGCAGGTTTGTGAATTACAGTGCCCCTGAGCTCCTTTCTTCAACTCGCTTTCTTGTGACCTGGCCGCAACACCGCAGGATGGCTTCAGGCCCTAATCTGGTTCTGGCACGGCACGCTGAGCCTTTGGTTATTTCCTCCTCCTGGTGGGAAATGAGAGTTAAATTTGCCCGTCCAGACACCTCCAGCTAGCCTCTCATTGGTTCTCGCTATTCCTGTTCATCTTCCGCAGAAATTGCAAACTGGGCCAAACAGGAGGTTAAAGGCGCTGACTCTCCAAGTGGGGAGAGTGTTAGTAAAGCGTCTGGAATGTTGCACCCAAGTACCAGGGGAGGAAAACTGAGACATATTTGAACACGTCTCCCGATCACATGGTTGATCATACTCTACGTTCCACATGCATGTTTTAGCTGAAGGAAGAATACCTAAAACATGGGTAGTTGAAACCCGTGGAATGGGTACCATGCAATATGACTTCAAAGGGTCTTCATTTGCTCACCGAACCTCTCCAATCCTATCACTGCTGCGTTTATGCCCCTGTACACATGCTTGATTCTCTTTCGGAGACATAGCAATCCATAGGTTTTAAGATACTTACTAGTCAGGTACATTCTTAGGCGTTTAATATGCGGTGTTGAGTCCATTTCATTGAGCAAGGAGTAGCTCTTGTCTATTCCATATTTGGCTTAAGGAACTTTATCTGTGCTCATTTCAATCTGTGGTTTTATGCAGCACCCCACCTCACCTTTACCCTTAAGCAAGCATAAGTTGGTTTTCTAAATTTGAGACCCTGTTCTGTTCTGTAATTCAGTTCCTGTGTAGCCAAGTTTACATTCCGTGTATTACTGATATCTTATGATGTTTCTTTTTCTGTGTGACTTATTTCAGTTAGAATCATCATACCTGAATCCACTCATTGTGCTGCTAAGGGCCTGATGACACAGATTTCATTGCTGAGTGATATTGCTTTGTAAGTAAATACCACAACTTCTTTATCCATTTTTCACTTTCTGCGATGTTGAACTTGTACTGTAAACGAGGTTCTTGTAAACAGAGCCATTCCAAACTTTGGGGTGGCTGTGTCTTTTTGATTTTAATTTCCCTAAGCTATAGGACCATAAGTGGAAGTGCCCTAGGTTCTGTTGCTTTGTTTTTTAGATGTTTCAGGAAACACCATACACTTCTCCCGAGTGGTTGTTGGCAATTTACATCCCGCCCATCAGCATAACAAGGCTCCCAGTTCTCCATGGCCTGTCCTGCCTTTCTGGATTTTACACTTTTTTCAGATGGCCCTTTTGACCGGGGGGAAGTGAGACTTCATTGTAGTGCAGATTTCCTTTGCAAGCTTGCTTGGTTGGCCAAAAAGGGCGTATGCGTTTTTTCCTGAATATATTCAGGAAAAAACGCATACGCCCTTTTTGGCCAAGTGCATCATTGTGGACGTTCTGCCTCTTTTCCTATGCTTTCAATGCAATTCCAGTCTACCTCCTGAAATCGGTTTCCTGCAATTCTGCCCCGCTTTCAAGTCCTCTTGGCAGCCTTACTTCAGTCTATTTTTGGACGATAGCTGTCATTTATAACTCTGCAGGTTTGTGAATTACAGTGCCCCTGAGCTCCTTTCTTCAACTCGCTTTCTTGTGAGCTGGCCGCAACACCGCAGGATGGCTTCAGGCCCTAATCTGGCTCCGGTACGGCACGCTGACCCTTTGGTTATTTCCTCTTCCTGGTGGGAAATGAGAGTTAAATTTGCCCGTCCAGACACCTCCAGCTAGTCTCTCATTGGTTCTCGCTATTCCTGTTCATCTTCCGCAGAAATTGCAAACTGGGCCAAACAGGAGGTTAAAGGCGCTGACTCTCCAAGTGGGGAGAGTGTTAGTAAAGCGTCTGGAATGTTGCACCCGAGTACCAGGGGAGGAAAACTGAGACATATTTGAACACGTCTCCCATTCACATGGTTGATCATACTTGGGTTCCACATGCATGTTTTAGCTGAAGGAAGAATACCTTAAACGTGGAGAGTTGAGACCCGTGTAATGGGTACCATGCAATATGACTTCAAAGGGTCTTCATTTGCTCACCGAACCTCTCCAATCCTATCACTGCTGCGTTTATGCCCCTGTACACATGCTTGATTCTCTTTTGGAGACATAGCAATCCATAGGTTTTACGATACTTACTAGTCAGGTACATTCTTAGGCGTTTAATATGCGGTGTTGAGTCCATTTCGTTGAGCAAGGAGTAGCTCTTGTCTATTCCATATTTGACTTAAGGAACTTTATCTGTGCTCATTTCAATCTCTGGTTTTATGCAGCACCCCACCTCGCCTTTACCCTTAAGCAAGCATAAGTTGGTTTTCTAAATTTGAGACCCTGTTCTGTTCTGTAATTCAGTTCCTGTGTAGCCAAGTTTACATTCCGTGTATTACTGATATCTTATGATGTTTCTTTTTCTGTGTGACTTATTTCAGTTAGAATCATCATACCTGAATCCACTCATTGTTCTGCTAAGGGCCTGATGACATAGATTTCATTGCAGAGTGATATTGCTTTGTAAGTAAATACCACAACTTCTTTATCCATTTTTCACTTTCTGCGATGTTGAACTTGTACTGTAAACGAGGTTCTTGTAAACAGAGGCGTCCCAAACTTTGGGGTGGCTGTGTCTTTTTGATTTTAATTTCCCTAAGCTATAGGACCATAAGTGGCAGTGCCCTAGGCTCTGTTGCTTTGTGTTTTAGATGTTTCAGGAAACACCATACACTTCTCCCGAGTGTCTGTTGGCAATTTACATCCCGCCCATCAGCATAACAAGGCTCCCAGTTCTCCATGGCCTGTCCTGCCTTTCTGGATTTTACACTTTTTTCAGATGGCCCTTTTGACCGGGGGGAAGTGAGACTTCATTGTAGTGCAGATTTCCTTTGCAAGCTTGCTTGGTTGGCCAAAAAGGGCGTATGCGTTTTTTCCTGAATATATTCAGGAAAAAACGCATACGCCCTTTTTGGCCAAGTGCATCATTGTGGACGTTCTGCCTCTTTTCCTATGCTTTCAATGCAATTCCAGTCTACCTCCTGAAATCGGTTTCCTGCAATTCTGCCCCGCTTTCAAGTCCTCTTGGCAGCCTTACTTCAGTCTATTTTTGGACGATAGCTGTCATTTATAACTCTGCAGGTTTGTGAATTACAGTGCCCCTGAGCTCCTTTCTTCAACTCGCTTTCTTGTGACCTGGCCGCAACACCGCAGGATGGCTTCAGGCCCTAATCTGGTTCTGGCACGGCACGCTGAGCCTTTGTTTATTTCCTCCTCCTGGTGGGAAATGAGAGTTAAATTTGCCCGTCCAGACACCTCCAGCTAGCCTCTCATTGGTTCTCGCTATTCCTGTTCATCTTCCGCAGAAATTGCAAACTGGGCCAAACAGGAGGTTAAAGGCGCTGACTCTCCAAGTGGGGAGAGTGTTAGTAAAGCGTCTGGAATGTTGCACCCGAGTACCAGGGGAGGAAAACTGAGACATATTTGAACACGTCTCCCATTCACATGGTTGATCATACTTGGGTTCCACATGCATGTTTTAGCTGAAGGAAGAATACCTTAAACCTGGAGAGTTGAGACCCGTGTAATGGGTACCATGCAATATGACTTCAAAGGGTCTTCATTTGCTCACCGAACCTCTCCAATCCTATCACTGCTGCGTTTATGCCCCTGTACACATGCTTGATTCTCTTTTGGAGACATAGCAATCCATAGGTTTTACGATACTTACTAGTCAGGTACATTCTTAGGCGTTTAATATGCGGTGTTGAGTCCATTTCGTTGAGCAAGGAGTAGCTCTTGTCTATTCCATATTTGACTTAAGGAACTTTATCTGTGCTCATTTCAATCTCTGGTTTTATGCAGCACCCCACCTCGCCTTTACCCTTAAGCAAGCATAAGTTGGTTTTCTAAATTTGAGACCCTGTTCTGTTCTGTAATTCAGTTCCTGTGTAGCCAAGTTTACATTCCGTGTATTACTGATATCTTATGATGTTTCTTTTTCTGTGTGACTTATTTCAGTTAGAATCATCATACCTGAATCCACTCATTGTTCTGCTAAGGGCCTGATGACATAGATTTCATTGCTGAGTGATATTGCTTTGTAAGTAAATACCACAACTTCTTTATCCATTTTTCACTTTCTGCGATGTTGAACTTGTACTGTAAACGAGGTTCTTGTAAACAGAGGCGTCCCAAACTTTGGGGTGGCTGTGTCTTTTTGATTTTAATTTCCCTAAGCTATAGGACCATAAGTGGCAGTGCCCTAGGCTCTGTTGCTTTGTGTTTTAGATGTTTCAGGAAACACCATACACTTCTCCCGAGTGTCTGTTGGCAATTTACATCCCGCCCATCAGCATAACAAGGCTCCCAGTTCTCCATGGCCTGTCCTGCCTTTCTGGATTTTACACTTTTTTCAGATGGCCCTTTTGACCGGGGGGAAGTGAGACTTCATTGTAGTGCAGATTTCCTTTGCAAGCTTGCTTGGTTGGCCAAAAAGGGCGTATGCGTTTTTTCCTGAATATATTCAGGAAAAAACGCATACGCCCTTTTTGGCCAAGTGCATCATTGTGGACGTTCTGCCTCTTTTCCTATGCTTTCAGTGCAATTCCAGTCTACCTCCTGAAATCGGTTTCCTGCAATTCTGCCCCGCTTTCAAGTCCTCTTGGCAGCCTTACTTCAGTCTATTTTTGGACGATAGCTGTCATTTATAACTCTGCAGGTTTGTGAATTACAGTGCCCCTGAGCTCCTTTCTTCAACTCGCTTTCTTGTGACCTGGCCGCAACACCGCAGGATGGCTTCAGGCCCTAATCTGGTTCTGGCACGGCACGCTGAGCCTTTGTTTATTTCCTCCTCCTGGTGGGAAATGAGAGTTAAATTTGCCCGTCCAGACACCTCCAGCTAGCCTCTCATTGGTTCTCGCTATTCCTGTTCATCTTCCACAGAAATTGCAAACTGGGCCAAACAGGAGGTTAAAGGCGCTGACTCTCCAAGTGGGGAGAGTGTTAGTAAAGCGTCTGGAATGTTGCACCCAAGTACCAGGGGAGGAAAACTGAGACATATTTGAACACGTCTCCCGATCAAATGGTTGATCATACTCTGGGTTCCACATGCATGTTTTAGCTGAAGGAAGAATACCTAAAACCTGGGTAGTTGAAACCCGTGGAATGGGTACCATGCAATATGACTTCAAAGGGTCTTCATTTGCTCACCAAATCTCCAATCCTATCACTGCTGCGTTTATGCCCCTGTACACATGCTTGATTCTCTTTCGGAGACATAGCAATCTATAGGTTTTAAGATACTTACTAGTCAGGTACATTCTTAGGCGTTTAATATGCGGTGTTGAGTCCATTTCATTGAGCAAGGAGTAGCTCTTGTCTATTCCATATTTGGCTTAAGGAACTTTATCTGTGCTCATTTCAATCTGTGGTTTTATGCAGCACCCCACCTCACCTTTACCCTTAAGCAAGCATAAGTTGGTTTTCTAAATTTGAGACCCTGTTCTGTTCTGTAATTCAGTTCCTGTGTAGCCAAGTTTACATTCCGTGTATTACTGATATCTTATGATGTTTCTTTTTCTGTGTGACTTATTTCAGTTAGAATCATCATACCTGAATCCACTCATTGTGCTGCTAAGGGCCTGATGACACAGATTTCATTGCTGAGTGATATTGCTTTGTAAGTAAATACCACAACTTCTTTATCCATTTTTCACTTTCTGCGATGTTGAACTTGTACTGTAAACGAGGTTCTTGTAAACAGAGCCATTCCAAACTTTGGGGTGGCTGTGTCTTTTTGATTTTAATTTCCCTAAGCTATAGGACCATAAGTGGAAGTGCCCTAGGTTCTGTTGCTTTGTTTTTTAGATGTTTCAGGATGCACCATACACTTCTCCCGAGTGGTTGTTGGCAATTTACATCCCGCCCATCAGCATAACAAGGCTCCCAGTTCTCCATGGCCTGTCCTGCCTTTCTGGATTTTACACTTTTTTCAGATGGCCCTTTTGACCGGGGGGAAGTGAGACTTCATTGTAGTGCAGATTTCCTTTGCAAGCTTGCTTGGTTGGCCAAAAAGGGCGTATGCGTTTTTTCCTGAATATATTCAGGAAAAAACGCATACGCCCTTTTTGGCCAAGTGCATCATTGTGGACGTTCTGCCTCTTTTCCTATGCTTTCAATGCAATTCCAGTCTACCTCCTGAAATCGGTTTCCTGCAATTCTGCCCCGCTTTCAAGTCCTCTTGGCAGCCTTACTTCAGTCTATTTTTGGACGATAGCTGTCATTTATAACTCTGCAGGTTTGTGAATTACAGTGCCCCTGAGCTCCTTTCTTCAACTCGCTTTCTTGTGAGCTGGCCGCAACACCGCAGGATGGCTTCAAGCCCTAATCTGGCTCCGGTACGGCACGCTGAGCCTTTGGTTATTTCCTCTTCCTGGTGGGAAATGAGAGTTAAATTTGCCCGTCCAGACACCTCCAGCTAGTCTCTCATTGGTTCTCGCTATTCCTGTTCATCTTCCGCAGAAATTGCAAACTGGGCCAAACAGGAGGTTAAAGGCGCTGACTCTCCAAGTGGGGAGACTGTTAGTAAAGCGTCTGGAATGTTGCACCCGAGTACCAGGGGAGGAAAACTGAGACATATTTGAACACGTCTCCCATTCACATGGTTGATCATACTTGGGTTCCACATGCATGTTTTAGCTGAAGGAAGAATACCTTAAACCTGGAGAGTTGAGACCCGTGTAATGGGTACCATGCAATATGACTTCAAAGGGTCTTCATTTGCTCACCGAACCTCTCCAATCCTATCACTGCTGCGTTTATGCCCCTGTACACATGCTTGATTCTCTTTTGGAGACATAGCAATCCATAGGTTTTACGATACTTACTAGTCAGGTACATTCTTAGGCTTTTAATATGCGGTGTTGAGTCCATTTCGTTGAGCAAGGAGTAGCTCTTGTCTATTCCATATTTGACTTAAGGAACTTTATCTGTGCTCATTTCAATCTCTGGTTTTATGCAGCACCCCACCTCGCCTTTACCCTTAAGCAAGCATAAGTTGGTTTTCTAAATTTGAGACCCTGTTCTGTTCTGTAATTCAGTTCCTGTGTAGCCAAGTTTACATTCCGTGTATTACTGATATCTTATGATGTTTCTTTTTCTGTGTGACTTATTTCAGTTAGAATCATCATACCTGAATCCACTCATTGTTCTGCTAAGGGCCTGATGACATAGATTTCATTGCTGAGTGATATTGCTTTGTAAGTAAATACCACAACTTCTTTATCCATTTTTCACTTTCTGCGATGTTGAACTTGTACTGTAAACGAGGTTCTTGTAAACAGAGGCGTCCCAAACTTTGGGGTGGCTGTGTCTTTTTGATTTTAATTTCCCTAAGCTATAGGACCATAAGTGGCAGTGCCCTAGGCTCTGTTGCTTTGTGTTTTAGATGTTTCAGGAAACACCATACACTTCTCCCGAGTGTCTGTTGGCAATTTACATCCCGCCCATCAGCATAACAAGGCTCCCAGTTCTCCATGGCCTGTCCTGCCTTTCTGGATTTTACACTTTTTTCAGATGGCCCTTTTGACCGGGGGGAAGTGAGACTTCATTGTAGTGCAGATTTCCTTTGCAAGCTTGCTTGGTTGGCCAAAAAGGGCGTATGCGTTTTTTCCTGAATATATTCAGGAAAAAACGCATACGCCCTTTTTGGCCAAGTGCATCATTGTGGACGTTCTGCCTCTTTTCCTATGCTTTCAATGCAATTCCAGTCTACCTCCTGAAATCGGTTTCCTGCAATTCTGCCCCGCTTTCAAGTCCTCTTGGCAGCCTTACTTCAGTCTATTTTTGGACGATAGCTGTCATTTATAACTCTGCAGGTTTGTGAATTACAGTGCCCCTGAGCTCCTTTCTTCAACTCGCTTTCTTGTGACCTGGCCGCAACACCGCAGGATGGCTTCAGGCCCTAATCTGGTTCTGGCACGGCACGCTGAGCCTTTGTTTATTTCCTCCTCCTGGTGGGAAATGAGAGTTAAATTTGCCCGTCCAGACACCTCCAGCTAGCCTCTCATTGGTTCTCGCTATTCCTGTTCATCTTCCACAGAAATTGCAAACTGGGCCAAACAGGAGGTTAAAGGCGCTGACTCTCCAAGGGGGGAGAGTGTTAGTAAAGCGTCTGGAATGTTGCACCCAAGTACCAGGGGAGGAAAACTGAGACATATTTGAACACGTCTCCCGATCAAATGGTTGATCATACTCTGGGTTCCACATGCATGTTTTAGCTGAAGGAAGAATACCTAAAACCTGGGTAGTTGAAACCCGTGTAATGGGTACCATGCAATATGACTTCAAAGGGTCTTCATTTGCTCACCGAACCTCTCCAATCCTATCACTGCTGCGTTTATGCCCCTGTACACATGCTTGATTCTCTTTTGGAGACATAGCAATCCATAGGTTTTACGATACTTACTAGTCAGGTACATTCTTAGGCGTTTAATATGCGGTGTTGAGTCCATTTCGTTGAGCAAGGAGTAGCTCTTGTCTATTCCATATTTGACTTAAGGAAATTTATCTGTGCTCATTTCAATCTCTGGTTTTATGCAGCACCCCAACTCACCTTTCCCCTTAAGCAAGCATAAGTTGGTTTTCTAAATTTGAGACCCTGTTCTGTTCTGTAATTCAGTTCCTGTGTAGCCAAGTTTACATTCCGTGTATTACTGATATCTTATGATATTTCTTTTTCTGTGTGACTTATTTCAGTTAGAATCATCATACCTGAATCCACTCATTGTTCTGCTAAGGGCCTGATGACACAGATTTCATTGCTGAGTGATATTGCTTTGTAAGTAAATACCACAACTTCTTTATCCATTTTTCACTTTCTGCGATGTTGAACTTGTACTGTAAACGAGGTTCTTGTAAACAGAGGCGTCCCAAACTTTGGGGTGGCTGTGTCTTTTTGATTTTAATTTCCCTAAGCTATAGGACCATAAGTGGCAGTGCCCTAGGCTCTGTTGCTTTGTGTTTTAGATGTTTCAGGAAACACCATACACTTCTCCCGAGTGTCTGTTGGCAATTTACATCCCGCCCATCAGCATAACAAGGCTCCCAGTTCTCCATGGCCTGTCCTGCCTTTCTGGATTTTACACTTTTTTCAGATGGCCCTTTTGACCGGGGGGAAGTGAGACTTCATTGTAGTGCAGATTTCCTTTGCAAGCTTGCTTGGTTGGCCAAAAAGGGCGTATGCGTTTTTTCCTGAATATATTCAGGAAAAAACGCATACGCCCTTTTTGGCCAAGTGCATCATTGTGGACGTTCTGCCTCTTTTCCTATGCTTTCAATGCAATTCCAGTCTACCTCCTGAAATCGGTTTCCTGCAATTCTGCCCCACTTTCAAGTCCTCTTGGCAGCCTTACTTCAGTCTATTTTTGGACGATAGCTGTCATTTATAACTCTGCAGGTTTGTGAATTACAGTGCCCCTGAGCTCCTTTCTTCAACTCGCTTTCTTGTGAGCTGGCCGCAACACCGCAGGATGGCTTCAGGCCCTAATCTGGCTCCGGTACGGCACGCTGACCCTTTGGTTATTTCCTCTTCCTGGTGGGAAATGAGAGTTAAATTTGCCCGTCCAGACACCTCCAGCTAGTCTCTCATTGGTTCTCGCTATTCCTGTTCATCTTCCGCAGAAATTGCAAACTGGGCCAAACAGGAGGTTAAAGGCGCTGACTCTCCAAGTGGGGAGAGTGTTAGTAAAGCGTCTGGAATGTTGCACCCGAGTACCAGGGGAGGAAAACTGAGACATATTTGAACACGTCTCCCATTCACATGGTTGATCATACTTGGGTTCCACATGCATGTTTTAGCTGAAGGAAGAATACCTTAAACGTGGAGAGTTGAGACCCGTGTAATGGGTACCATGCAATATGACTTCAAAGGGTCTTCATTTGCTCACCGAACCTCTCCAATCCTATCACTGCTGCGTTTATGCCCCTGTACACATGCTTGATTCTCTTTTGGAGACATAGCAATCCATAGGTTTTACGATACTTACTAGTCAGGTACATTCTTAGGCGTTTAATATGCGGTGTTGAGTCCATTTCGTTGAGCAAGGAGTAGCTCTTGTCTATTCCATATTTGACTTAAGGAACTTTATCTGTGCTCATTTCAATCTCTGGTTTTATGCAGCACCCCACCTCGCCTTTACCCTTAAGCAAGCATAAGTTGGTTTTCTAAATTTGAGACCCTGTTCTGTTCTGTAATTCAGTTCCTGTGTAGCCAAGTTTACATTCCGTGTATTACTGATATCTTATGATGTTTCTTTTTCTGTGTGACTTATTTCAGTTAGAATCATCATACCTGAATCCACTCATTGTTCTGCTAAGGGCCTGATGACATAGATTTCATTGCTGAGTGATATTGCTTTGTAAGTAAATACCACAACTTCTTTATCCATTTTTCACTTTCTGCGATGTTGAACTTGTACTGTAAACGAGGTTCTTGTAAACAGAGGCGTCCCAAACTTTGGGGTGGCTGTGTCTTTTTGATTTTAATTTCCCTAAGCTATAGGACCATAAGTGGCAGTGCCCTAGGCTCTGTTGCTTTGTGTTTTAGATGTTTCAGGAAACACCATACACTTCTCCCGAGTGTCTGTTGGCAATTTACATCCCGCCCATCAGCATAACAAGGCTCCCAGTTCTCCATGGCCTGTCCTGCCTTTCTGGATTTTACACTTTTTTCAGATGGCCCTTTTGACCTCGGGGAAGTGAGACTTCATTGTAGTGCAGATTTCCTTTGCAAGCTTGCTTGGTTGGCCAAAAAGGGCGTATGCGTTTTTTCCTGAATATATTCAGGAAAAAACGCATACGCCCTTTTTGGCCAAGTGCATCATTGTGGACGTTCTGCCTCTTTTCCTATGCTTTCAATGCAATTCCAGTCTACCTCCTGAAATCGGTTTCCTGCAATTCTGCCCCGCTTTCAAGTCCTCTTGGCAGCCTTACTTCAGTCTATTTTTGGACGATAGCTGTCATTTATAACTCTGCAGGTTTGTGAATTACAGTGCCCCTGAGCTCCTTTCTTCAACTCGCTTTCTTGTGACCTGGCCGCAACACCGCAGGATGGCTTCAGGCCCTAATCTGGTTCTGGCACGGCACGCTGAGCCTTTGTTTATTTCCTCCTCCTGGTGGGAAATGAGAGTTAAATTTGCCCGTCCAGACACCTCCAGCTAGCCTCTCATTGGTTCTCGCTATTCCTGTTCATCTTCCACAGAAATTGCAAACTGGGCCAAACAGGAGGTTAAAGGCGCTGACTCTCCAAGTGGGGAGAGTGTTAGTAAAGCGTCTGGAATGTTGCACCCAAGTACCAGGGGAGGAAAACTGAGACATATTTGAACACGTCTCCCGATCAAATGGTTGATCATACTCTGGGTTCCACATGCATGTTTTAGCTGAAGGAAGAATACCTAAAACCTGGGTAGTTGAAACCCGTGGAATGGGTACCATGCAATATGACTTCAAAGGGTCTTCATTTGCTCACCGAATCTCCAATCCTATCACTGCTGCGTTTATGCCCCTGTACACATGCTTGATTCTCTTTCGGAGACATAGCAATCTATAGGTTTTAAGATACTTACTAGTCAGGTACATTCTTAGGCGTTTAATATGCGGTGTTGAGTCCATTTCGTTGAGCAAGGAGTAGCTCTTGTCTATTCCATATTTGGCTTAAGGAACTTTATCTGTGCTCATTTCAATCTCTGGTTTTATGCAGCACCCCAACTCACCTTTCCCCTTAAGCAAGCATAAGTTGGTTTTCTAAATTTGAGACCCTGTTCTGTTCTGTAATTCAGTTCCTGTGTAGCCAAGTTTACATTCCGTGTATTACTGATATCTTATGATGTTTCTTTTTCTGTGTGACTTATTTCAGTTAGAATCATCATACCTGAATCCACTCATTGTGCTGCTAAGGGCCTGATGACACAGATTTCATTGCTGAGTGATATTGCTTTGTAAGTAAATACCACAACTTCTTTATCCATTTTTCACTTTCTGCGATGTTGAACTTGTACTGTAAACGAGGTTCTTGTAAACAGAGCCATTCCAAACTTTGGGGTGGCTGTGTCTTTTTGATTTTAATTTCCCTAAGCTATAGGACCATAAGTGGAAGTGCCCTAGGTTCTGTTGCTTTGTTTTTTAGATGTTTCAGGAAACACCATACACTTCTCCCGAGTGGTTGTTGGCAATTTACATCCCGCCCATCAGCATAACAAGGCTCCCAGTTCTCCATGGCCTGTCCTGCCTTTCTGGATTTTACACTTTTTTCAGATGGCCCTTTTGACCGGGGGGAAGTGAGACTTCATTGTAGTGCAGATTTCCTTTGCAAGCTTGCTTGGTTGGCCAAAAAGGGCGTATGCGTTTTTTCCTGAATATATTCAGGAAAAAACGCATACGCCCTTTTTGGCCAAGTGCATCATTGTGGACGTTCTGCCTCTTTTCCTATGCTTTCAATGCAATTCCAGTCTACCTCCTGAAATCGGTTTCCTGCAATTCTGCCCCGCTTTCAAGTCCTCTTGGCAGCCTTACTTCAGTCTATTTTTGGACGATAGCTGTCATTTATAACTCTGCAGGTTTGTGAATTACAGTGCCCCTGAGCTCCTTTCTTCAACTCGCTTTCTTGTGAGCTGGCCGCAACACCGCAGGATGGCTTCAGGCCCTAATCTGGCTCCGGTACGGCACGCTGAGCCTTTGGTTATTTCCTCTTCCTGGTGGGAAATGAGAGTTAAATTTGCCCGTCCAGACACCTCCAGCTAGTCTCTCATTGGTTCTCGCTATTCCTGTTCATCTTCCGCAGAAATTGCAAACTGGGCCAAACAGGAGGTTAAAGGCGCTGACTCTCCAAGTGGGGAGACTGTTAGTAAAGCGTCTGGAATGTTGCACCCGAGTACCAGGGGAGGAAAACTGAGACATATTTGAACACGTCTCCCGTTCACATGGTTGATCATACTTGGGTTCCACATGCATGTTTTAGCTGAAGGAAGAATACCTTAAACCTGGAGAGTTGAGACCCGTGTAATGGGTACCATGCAATATGACTTCAAAGGGTCTTCATTTGCTCACCGAACCTCTCCAATCCTATCACTGCTGCGTTTATGCCCCTGTACACATGCTTGATTCTCTTTTGGAGACATAGCAATCCATAGGTTTTACGATACTTACTAGTCAGGTACATTCTTAGGCGTTTAATATGGGGTGTTGAGTCCATTTCGTTGAGCAAGGAGTAGCTCTTGTCTATTCCATATTTGGCTTAAGGAACTTTATCTGTGCTCATTTCAATCCCTGGTTTTATGCAGCACCCCAACTCACCTTTCCCCTTAAGCAAGCATAAGTTGGTTTTCTAAATTTGAGACCCTGTTCTGTTTTGGAATGCAGTTCCTGTGTAGCCAAGTTTAATTCCGTGTATTAGTGATATCTTATGATGTTTCTTTTTCTGTGTGACTTATTTCAGTTAGAATCATCGTACCTGAATCCACTCATTATCCTGCTACGGTCCTGATGACATAGATTTCATTGCTGAGTGATACTGCATTGTAAGTTAGTACCACAAGTTCTTTATCCATTTTTCACTTTCTGTGATATTGAACTAGAATGGTAAACGAGGTTCTTGTAAACAGAGGCGTCCCAAACTTTGGGGTGGCTGTGTCTTTTTGATTTTAATTTCCCTAAGCTATAGGACCATAAGTGGCAGTGCCCTAGGCTCTGTTGCTTTGTTTTTTAGATGTTTCAGGAAACACCATACACTTCTCCCTAGTGTCTGTTGGCAATTTACAGCCCGCCCATCAGCATAACAAGGCTCCCAGTTCTCCATGGCCTGTCCTGCCTTTCTGGATTTTACACTTTTTTCAGATGGCCCTTTTGACCGGGGGGAAGTGAGACTTCATTGTAGTGCAGATTTCCTTTGCAAGCTTGCTTGGTTGGCCAAAAAGGGCGTATGCGTTTTTTCCTGAATATATTCAGGAAAAAACGCATACGCCCTTTTTGGCCAAGTGCATCCTTGTGGACGTTCTGCCTCTTTTCCTATGCTTTCAATGCAATTCCAGTCTACCTCCTGAAATCGGTTTCCTGCAATTCTGCCCCGCTTTCAAGTCCTCTTGGCAGCCTTACTTCAGTATATTTTTGGACGATAGCTGTCATTTATAACTCTGCAGGTTTGTGAATTACAGTGTCCCTGAGCTCCTTTCTTCAACTCGCTTTCTTGTGACCTGGCCGCAACACCGCAGGATGGCTTCAGGCCCTAATCTGGTTCCGGCCCGGCATGCTGAGCCTTTGGTTAATTCCTCTTCCTGGTGGGAAATGAGAGTTAAATTTGCCCGTCCAGACACCTCCAGCTAGCCTCTCATTGGTTCTCGCTATTCCTGTTCATCTTCCGCAGAAATTGCAAACTGGGCCAAACAGGAGGTTAAAGGCGCTGACTCTCCAAGTGGGGAGAGTGTTAGTAAAGCGTCTGGAATGTTGCACCCGAGTACCAGGGTACGAAAACTGAGACATATTTGAACACGTCTCCCGATCACATGGTTGATCATACTCTAGGTTCCACATGCATGTTTTAGCTGAAGGAAGAATACCTTAAACCTGGGTAGTTGAAACCTGTGGAATGGGTACCATGCAATATGACTTCAAAGGGTCTTCATTTGCTCACCGAACCTCTCCAATCCTAGCACTGCTGCGTTTATGCCCCTGTACACATGCTTGATTCTCTTTCGGAGACATAGCAATCCATAGGTTTTAAGATACTTACTAGTCAGGTACATTCTTAGGCGTTTAATATGGGGTGTTGAGTCCATTTCGTTGAGCAAGGAGTAGCTCTTGTCTATTCCATATTTGGCTTAAGGAACTTTATCTGTGCTCATTTCAATCTCTGGTTTTATGCAGCACCCCAACTCACCTTTACCCTTAAGCAAGCATAAGTTGGTTTTCTAAATTTGAGACCCTGTTCTGTTCTGTAATTCAGTTCCTGTGTAGCCAAGTTTCCATTCCGTGTATTACTGATATCTTATGATGTTTCTTTTTCTGTGTGACTTATTTCAGTTAGAATCATCATACCTGAATCCACTCATTGTGCTGCTAAGGGCCTGATGACACAGATTTCATTGCTGAGTGATATTGCTTTGTAAGTAAATACCACAACTTCTTTATCCATTTTTCACTTTCTGCGATGTTGAACTTGTACTGTAAACGAGGTTCTTGTAAACTGAGCCGTTCCAAACTTTGGGGTGGCTGTGTCTTTTTGATTTTAATTTCCCTAAGCTATAGGACCATAAGTGGAAGTGCCCTAGGTTCTGTTGCTTTGTTTTTTAGATATTTCAGGAAACACCATACACTTCTCCCGAGTGGTTGTTGGCAATTGACATCCCACCCATCAGCATAACAAGGCTCCCAGTTCTCCATGGTCTGTCCTGCCTTTCTGGATTTTACACTTTTTTCAGATGGCCCTTTTGACCGGGGGGAAGTGAGACTTCATTGTAGTGCAGATTTCCTTTGCAAGCTTGCTTGGTTGGCCAAAAAGGGCGTATGCGTTTTTTCCTGAATATATTCAGGAAAAAACGCATACGCCCTTTTTGGCCAAGTGCATCATTGTGGACGTTCTGCCTCTTTTCCTATGCTTTCAATGCAATTCCAGTCTACCTCCTGAAATCGGTTTCCTGCAATTCTGCCGCGTTTTCAAGTCCTCTTGGCAGCCTTACTTCAGTCTATTTTTGGACGATAGCTGTCATTTATAACTCTGCAGGTTTGTGAATTACAGTGCCCTGAGCTCCTTTCTTCAACTTGCTTTCTTGTGACCTGGCCGCAACACCGCAGGATGGCTTCAGGCCCTAATCTGGTTCCGGCACGGCACGCTGAGCCTTTGGTTATTTCCTCTTCCTGGTGGGAAATGAGAGTTAAATTTGCCCGTCCAGACACCTCCAGCTAGTCTCTCATTGCTTCTCGCTATTCCTTTTCATCTTCCACAGAAATTGCAAACTGGGCCAAACAGGAGGTTAAAGGCGCTGACTCTCCAAGTGGGGAGAGTGTTAGTAAAGCGTCTGGAATGTTGCACCCGAGTACCAGGGGAGGAAAACTGAGACATATTTGAACACATCTCCCGATCACACGGTTGATCATACTCTGGGTTCCACATGCATGTTTTAGCTGAAGGAAGAATACCTTAAACCTGGAGAGTTGAGACCCGTGTAATGGGTACCATGCAATATGACTTCAAAGGGTCTTCATTTGCTCACCGAACCTCTCCAGTCCTATCACTGCTGCGTTTATGCCCCTGTACACATGCTTGATTCTCTTTCGGAGACATAGCAATTCATAGGTTTTAATATACTTACTAGTCAGGTACATCCTTAGGCGTTTAATATGCGGTGTTGAGTCCATTTCATTGAGCAAGGAGTAGCTCTTGTCTATTCCATATTTGGCTTAAGGGACTTTGTGCTCATTTCGATCTCTGGTTTTATGCAGCACCCCAACTCACCTTTCCCCTTAAGCAAGCATAAGTTGGTTTTCTAAATTTGAGACCCTGTTCTGTTCTGTAATTCAGTTCCTGTGTAGCCAAGTTTCCATTCCGTGTATTACTGATATCTTATGATGTTTCTTTTTCTGTGTGACTTATTTCAGTTAGAATCATCGTATCTGAATCCACTCATTATGCTGCTACGGGCCTGATGACATAGATTTCATTGCTGAGTGATACTGCATTGTACGTAAATACCACAAGTTCTTTATCCATTTTTCAATTTCTGTGATATTGAACTTGTACGGTAAATGATGTTCTTGTAAACAGAGGCGTCCCAAACTTTGGGGTGGCTGTGTCTTTTTGATTTTAATTTCCCTAAGCTATAGGACCATAAGTGGATGTGCCCTAGGTTCTGTTGCTTTGTTTTTTAGATGTTTCAGGAAACACCATACACTTCTCCCGAGTGTCTGTTGGCAATTTACATCCCGCCCATCAGCATAACAAGGCTCCCAATTCTCCATGGCCCCTCCTGCCTTTCTGGATTTTACACTTTTTTCAGATGGCCCTTTTGACCGGGGGGAAGTGAGACTTCATTGTAGTGCAGATTTCCTTTGCAAGTTTGCTTGGTTGGCCAAAAAGGGCGTATGCGTTTTTTCCTGAATATATTCAGGAAAAAACGCATACGCCCTTTTTGGCCAAGTGCATCATTGTGGACGTTCTGCCTCTTTTCCTATGCTTTCAATGCAATTCCAGTCTACCTCCTGAAATCGGTTTCCTGCAATTCTGCCCCGCTTTCAAGTCCTCTTGGCAGCCTTACTTCAGTCTATTTTTGGACGATAGCTGTCATTTATAACTCTGCAGGTTTGTGAATTACAGTGCCCCTGAGCTCCTTTCTTCAACTCGCTTTCTTGTGACCTGGCCGCAACACCGCAGGATGGCTTCAGGCCCTAATCTGGTTCCTGCACGGCACGCTGAGCCTTTGGTTAATTCCTCTTCCTGGTGGGAAATGATAGTTAAATTTACCCGTCCATACACCTCCAGCTAGTCTCTCATTGGTTCTCGCTATTCCTGTTCATTTTCCGCAGAAATTGCAAACTGGGCCAAACAGGAGGTTAAAGGGACTGACTCTCCAAGTCGGGAGAGTGTTAGTAAAGCGTCTGGAATGTTGCACCCGAGGACCAGGGTACGAAAACTGAGACATATTTGAACACGTCTCCCGATCATATGGTTGATCATACTCTGGGTTCCACATGCATGTTTTAGCTGAAGGAAGAATACCTAAAACCTGGGTAGTTGAAACCCGTGGAATGGGTACCATGCAATATGACTTCAAAGGGTCTTCATTTGCTCACCGAACCTCTCCAGTCCTATCACTGCTGCGTTTATGCCCCTGTACACATGCTTGATTCTCTTTCGGAGACATAGCAATCCATAGGTTTTAAGATACTTACTAGTCAGGTACATTCTTAGGCGTTTAATATTGGGTGTTGAGTCCATTTCGTTGAGCAAGGAGTAGCTCTTGTCTATTCCATATTTGGCTTAAGGAACTTTATCTGTGCTCATTTCAATCTCTGGTTTTATACAGCACCCCAACTCACCTTTCCCCTTAAGCAAGCATAAGTTGGTTTTCTAAATTTGAGACCCTGTTCTGTTTTGGAATGCAGTTCCTGTGTAGCCAAGTTTACATTCCGTGTATTAGTGATATCTTATGATGTTTCTTTTTCTGTGTGACTTATTTCAGTTAGAATCATCGTACCTGAATCCACTCATTATGCTGCTACGGGCCTGATGACATAGATTTCGTTGCTGAGTGATACTGCATTGTACGTAAGTACCACAAGTTGTTTATCCATTTTTCACTTTCTGTGATATTGAACTTGTACGGTAAACGAGGTTCTTGTAAATGGAGGCGTCCCAAACTTTGGGGTGGCTGTGTCTTTTTGATTTTAATTTCCCTAAGCTATAGGACCATAAGTGGAAGTGCCCTAGGCTCTGTTGCTTTGTTTTTTAGATGTTTCAGGAAACACCATACACTTCTCCTGAGTGTCTGTTGGCAATTTACATCCCGCCCATCAGCATAACAAGGCTCCCAGTTCTCCATGGCCTGTCCTGCCTTTCTGGATTTTACACTTTCTTCAGATGGCCCTTTTGACCGGGGAGAAGTGAGACTTCATTGTAGTGCAGATTTCCTTTGCAAGCTTGCTGGGTTGGCCAAAAAGTGCGTATGCGTTTTTTCCTGAACATATTCAGGAAAAAACGCATACGCTCTTTTTGGCCAAGTGCATCATTGTGGACGTTCTGCCTCTTTTCCTATGCTTTCAATGCAATTTCAGTCTACCTCCTGAAATCGGTTTCCTGCAATTCTGCCCCGCTTTCAAGTCCTCTTGGCAGCCTTACTTCAGTATATTTTTGGACGATAGCTGTCATTTATAACTCTGCAGGTTTGTGAATTACAGTGCCCCTGAGCTCCTTTCTTCAACTCGCTTTCTTGTGACCTGGCCGCAACACAGCAGGATGGCTTCAGGCCCTAATCTGGTTCTGGCACGGCACGCTGAGCCTTTGGTTAATTCCTCTTCCTGGTGGGAAATGAGAGTTAAATTTGCCCGTCCAGACACCTCCAGCTAGCCTCTCATTGGTTCTCGCTATTCCTGTTCATCTTTCGCAGAAATTGCAAACTGGGCCAAACAGGAGGTTAAAGGGACTGACTCTCCAAGTGGGGAGAGTGTTAGTAAAGCATCTGGAATGTTGCACCCGAGTACCAGGGTACGAAAACTGAGACATATTTGAACACATCTCCCGATCACATGGTTGATCATACTCTAGGTTCCACATGCATGTTTTAGCTGAAGGAAGAATACCTTAAACCTGGGTAGTTGAAACCCGTGGAATGGGTACCATGCAATATGACTTCAAAGGGTCTTCATTTGCTCACCGAACCTCTCCAATCCTATCACTGCTGCGTTTATGCCCCTGTACACATGCTTGATTCTCTTTCGGAGACATAGCAATCTATAGGTTTTAAGATACTTACTAGTCAGGTACATTCTTAGGCGTTTAATATGGGGTGTTGAGTCCATTTCATTGAGCAAAGAGTAGCTCTTGTCTATTCCATATTTGGCTTAAGGAACTTTATCTGTGCTCATTTCAATCTCTGGTTTTATGCAGCACCCCAACTCACCTTTCCCCTTAAGCAAGAATATGTTGGTTTTCTAAATTTGAGACCCTGTTCTGTTCTGTAATTCAGTTCCTGTGTAGCCAAGTTTACATTCCGTGTATTACTGATATCTTATGATGTTTCTTTTTCTGTGTGACTTATTTCAGTTAGAATCATCATACCTGAATCCACTCATTGTGCTGCTAAGGGCCTGATGACACAGATTTCATTGCTGAGTGATATTGCTTTGTAAGTAAATACCACAACTTCTTTATCCATTTTTCACTTTCTGCGATGTTGAACTTGTACTGTAAACGAGGTTCTTGTAAACAGAGCCTTTCCAAACTTTGGGGTGGCTGTGTCTTTTTGATTTTAATTTCCCTAAGCCTAGGACCATAAGTGGAAGTGCCCTAGGTTCTGTTGCTTTGTTTTTTAGATGTTTCAGGAAACACCATACACTTCTCCCGAGTGGTTGTTGGCAATTTACATCCCGCCCATCAGCATAACAAGGCTCCCAGTTCTCCATGGCCTGTCCTGCCTTTCTGGATTTTACACTTTTTTCAGATGGCCCTTTTGACCGGGGGGAAGTGAGACTTCATTGTAGTGCAGATTTCCTTTTCAAGCTTGCTTGGTTGGCCAAAAAGGGCGTATGCGTTTTTTCCTGAATATATTCAGGAAAAAACGCATACGCCCTTTTTGGCCAAGTGCATCATTGTGGACTTTCTGCCTCTTTTCCTATGCTTTCAATGCAATTCCAGTCTACCTCCTGAAATCGGTTTCCTGCAATTCTGCCCCGCTTTCAAGTCCTCTTGGCAGCCTTACTTCAGTATATTTTTGGACGATAGCTGTCATTTATAACTCTGCAGGTTTGTGAATTCCAGTGCCCCTGAGCTCCTTTCTTCAACTCGCTTTCTTTTGAGCTGGCCGCAACACCGCAGGATGGCTTAAAGCCCTAATCTGGTTCCGGCACGGCACGCTGAGCCTTTGGTTAATTCCTCTTCCTGGTGGGAAATGAGAGTTAAATTTGCCCGTCCAGACACCTCCAACTAGCCTCATTGGTTCTCGCTATTCCTGTTCATCTTCCGCAGAAATTGCAAACTGGGCCAAACAGGAGGTTAAAGGGATTGACTCTCCAAGTCGGGAGAGTGTTAGTCAAGCGTCTGGAATGTTGCACCCGAGTACCAGGGTACGAAAACTGAGACATATTTGAACACGTCTCCCGATCACATGGTTGATCATACTCTACGTTCCACATGCATGTTTTAGCTGAAGGAAGAATACCTTAAACCTGGGTAGTTGAAACCCGTGGAATGGGTACCATGCAATATGACTTCAAAGGGTCTTCATTTGCTCACCAAACCTCTCCAATCCTATCACTGCTGCGTTTATGCCCCTGTACACATGCTTGATTCTCTTTCGGAGACATAGCAATCCATAGGTTTTAAGATACTTACTAGTCAGGTACATTCTTAGGCGTTTAATATGGGGTGTTGAGTCCATTTCATTGAGCAAGGAGTAGCTCTTGTCTATTCCATATTTGGCTTAAGGAACTTTATCTGTGCTCATTTCAATCTCTGGTTTTATGCAGCACCCCAACTCACCTTTACCCTTAAGCAAGAATAAGTTGGTTTTCTAAATTTGAGACCCTGTTCTGTTCTGTAATTCAGTCCCTGTGTAGCCAAGTTTCCATTCCGTGTATTACTGATATCTTATGATGTTTCTTTTTCTGTGTGACTTATTTCAGTTAGAATCATCATACCTGAATCCACTCATTGTGCTGCTAAGGGCCTGATGACATAGATTTCATTGCTGAGTGTTATTGCTTTGTAAGTAAATACCACAGCTTCTTTATACATTTTTCATTTTCTGCGATGTTGAACTTGTACTGTAAACGAGGTTCTTATAAACAGAGCCGTCCCAAA
>NW_027646112.1:0-22000 GCF_951394435.1 Stenella coeruleoalba | reverse complement strand
TTCCTGTTCATCTTCCGCAGAAATTGCAAACTGGGCCAAACAGGAGGTTAAAGGGACTGACTCTCCAAGTGGGGAGAGTGTTAGTAAAGCGTCTGGAATGTTGCACGCGAGTACCAGGGGAGGAAAACTGAGACATATTTGAACACGTCTCCCGTTCACACGGTTGATCATACTCTGGGTTCCACATGCATGTTTTAGCACAAGGAAGAATACCTTAAACCTGGGTAGTTGAAACCCTTGGAATGGGTAGCATGCAATATGACTTCAAAGGGTCTTCATTTGCTCACCGAACCTCTCCAATCCTATCACTGCTGCGTTTATGCCCCTGTACACATGCTTGATTCTCTTTCGGAGACATAACAATCCATAGATTTTAAGATACTTATTAGTCAGGTACATTCTTAGGCGTTTAATATGCGGTGTTGAGTCCATTTCGTTGAGCAAGGAGTAGCTCTTGTCTATTCCATATTTGGCTTAAGGAACTTTATCTGTGCTCATTTCAATCTCTGGTTTTATGCAGCACCCCAACTCACCTTTCCCCTTAAGCAAGCATAAGTTGGTTTTCTAAATTTGAGACCCTGTTCTGTTCTGTAATTCAGTTCCTGTGTAGCCAAGTTTACATTCTGTGTATTACTGATATCTTATGATGTTTCTTTTTCTGTGTGACTTATTTCAGTTAGAATCATCATACTTGAATCCACTCATTGTGCTGCTAAGGACCTGATGACATAGATTTCATTGCTGAGTGATATTGCTTTGTAAGTAAATACCACAACTTCTTTATCCATTTTTCATTTTCTGCGATGTTGAACTTGTACTGTAAACGAGGTTCTTGTAAACAGAGCCGTCCCAAACTTTGGGGTGGCTGTGTCTTTTTGATTTTAATTTCCCTAAGCTATAGGACCATAAGTGGAAGTGCCCTAGGCTCTGTTGCTTTGTTTTTTAGATGTTTCAGGAAACACCATACACTTCTCCCGAGTGTCTGTTGGCAATTTACATCCCGCCCATCAGCATAACAAGGCTCCCAGTTCTCCATGGCCTGTCCTGCCTTTCTGGATTTTACACTTTTCTCAGATGGCCCTTTTAACAGGGGGGAAGTGAGACTTCATTGTAGTGCAGATTTCCTTTGTAAGCTTGCTTGGTTGGCCAAAAAGGGCGTATGCGTTTTTTCCTGAATATATTCAGGAAAAAACGCATACGCCCTTTTTGGCCAAGTGCATCATTGTGGACGTTCTGCCTCTTTTCCTATGCTTTCAGTGCAATTCCAGTCTACCTCCTGAAATTGGTTTCCTGCAATTCTGCCCCGCTTTGAAGTCCTCTAGGCAGCCTTACTTCAGTATATTTTTGGACGATAGCTGTCATTTATAACTCTGCAGGTTTGTGAATTACAGTGCCCCTGAGCTCCTTTCTTCAACACACTTTCTTGTGAGCTGGCCGCAACACCGCAGGATGGCTTCAGGCCCTAATCTGGTTCCGGCACGGCACGCTGAGCCTTTGGTTATTTCCTCTTCCTGGTGGGAAATGAGAGTTAAATTTGCCCGTCCAGACACCTCCAGCTAGTCTCTCATTGGTTCTCCCTATTCCTGTTCATCTTCCGCAGAAATTGCAAACTGGGCCAAACAGGAGGTTAAAGGCGCTGACTCTCCAAGTGGGGAGAATGTTAGTAAAGCGTCTGGAATGTTGCACCCGAGTACCAGGGGAGGAAAACTGAGACATATTTGAACACATCTCCCGTTCACACGGTTGATCATACTCTGGGTTCCACATGCATGTTTTAGCTGAAGGAAGAATACCTTAAACCTGGAGAGTTGAGACCCGTGTAATGGGTACCATGCAATATGACTTCAAAGGGTCTTCATTTGCTCACCGAACCTCTCCAATCCTATCACTGCTGCGATTATGCCCCTGTACACACGCTTGATTCTCTTTTGGAGACATAGCAATCCATAGGTTTTAAGATACTTACTAGTCAGGTACATTCTTAGGCGTTTAATATGGGGTGTTGAGTCCATTTCGTTGAGCAAGGAGTAGCTCTTGTCTATTCCATATTTGGCTTAAGGAACTTTATCTGTGCTCATTTCAATCTCTGGTTTTATGCAGCACCCCAACTCACCTTTCCCCTTAAGCAAGCATAAGTTGGTTTTGTAAATTTGAGACCCTGTTCTGTTTTGGAATTCAGTTCCTGTGTAGCCAAGTTTACATTCCGTGTATTAGTGATATCTTATGATGTTTCTTTTTCTGTGTGACTTATTTCAGTTAGAATCATCGTACCTGAATCCAGTCATTATGCTGCTACGGGCCTGATGACATAGATTTCATTGCTGAGTGATACTGCATTGTACGTAAGTACCACAAGTTCTTTATCCATTTTTCACTTTCTGTGATATTGAACTTGTACGGTAAACGAGGTTCTTGTAAACAGAGGCGTCCCAAACTTTGGGGTGGCTGTGTCTTTTTGATTTTAATTTCCCTATGCTATAGGACCATAAGTGGAAGTGCCCTAGGCTCTGTTGCTTTGTTTTTTAGATGTTTCAGGAAACACCATACACTTCTCCCTAGTGTCTGTTGGCAATTTCCATCTCGCCCATCAGCATAACAAGGCTCCCAGTTCTCCATGGCCTGTCCTGCCTTTCTGGATTTTATGCTTTTTTCAGGTGGACCGTTTGACCGGGGGGAAGTGAGACTTCATTGTAGTGCAGATTTCCTTTGCAAGCTTGCTTGGTTGGCCAAAAAGGGCGTATGCGTTTTTAACTGAATATATTCAGGAAAAAACGCATACGCCCTTTTTGGCCAAGTGCATCATTGTGGACGTTCTGCCTCTTTTCCTATGCTTTCAATGCAATTCCAGTCTACCTGCTGAAATCGGTTTCCTGCAATTCTGACCCGCTTTCAAGTCCTCTTGGCAGCCTTACTTCAGTATATTTTTGGACGATAGCTGTCATTTATAACTCTGCAGGTTTGTGAATTACAGTGCCCCTGAGCTCCTTTCTTCAACTCGCTTTCTTGTGACCTGGCCGCAACACGGCAGGATGGCTTCAGGCCCTAATCTGGTTCCGGCACGGCACACTGAGCCTTTGGTTAATTCCTCTTCCTGGTGGGAAATGAGAGTTAAATTTGCCCGTCCAGACACCTCCAGCTAGTCTCTCATTGCTTCTCGCTATTCCTGTTCATCTTCCGCAGAAATTGCAAACTGGGCCAAACAGGAGGTTAAAGGGACTAACTCTCCAAGTCGGGAGAGTGTTAGTAAAGCGTCTGGAATGTTGCACCCGAGTACCAGGGTATGAAAACTGAGACATATTTGAACACGTCTCCCGATCACATGGTTGATCATACTCTACGTTCCACATGCATGTTTTAGGTGAAGGAAGAATACCTTAAACCTGGGTAGTTGAAACCCGTGGAATGGGTACCATGCAATATGACTTCAAAGGGTCTTCATTTCCTCACCGAACCTCTCCAATCCTATCACTGCTGCGTTTATGCCCCTGTACACATGCTTGATTCTCTTTCGGAGACATAGCAATCCATAGGTTTTAAGATACTTACTAGTCAGGTACATTCTTAGGCGTTTAATATGCGGTGTTGAGTCCATTTCGTTGAGCAAGGAGTAGCTCTTGTCTATTCCATATTTGGCTTAAGGAACTTTATCTGTGCTCATTTCGATCTCTGGTTTTATGCAGCAACCCAACTCACCTTTCCACTTAAGCAAGCATAAGTTGGTTTTCTAAATTTGAGACCCTGTTCTGTTCTGTAATTCAGTTCCTGTGTAGCCAAGTTTACATTCCGTGTATTAGTGATATCTTATGATGTTTCTTTTTCTGTGTGACTTATTTCAGTTAGAATCATCGTACCTGAATCCATTCATTGTGCTGCTAAGGGCCTGATGACATAGATTTCTTTGCTGAGTGATATTGCTTTATACGTAAATACCACAACTTCTTTATCCATTTTTCACTTTCTGCGATGTTGAACTTGTACTGTAAACGAGGTTCTTGTAAACAGAGCCATTCCAAACTTTGGGGTGGCTGTGTCTTTTTGATTTTAATTTCCCTAAGCTATAGGACCATAAGTGGAAGTGCCCTAGGCTCTGTTGCTTTGTTTTTTAGATGTTTCAGGAAACACCATACACTTCTCCCGAGTGTCTGTTGGCAATTTCCATCCCGCCCATCAGCATAACAAGGCTCCCAGTTCTCCATGGCCTGTCCTGCCTTTCTGGATTTTACACTTTTTTCAGATGGCCCTTTTGACCGGGGGGATGTGAGACTTCATTGTAGTGCAGATTTCTTTTGCAAGTTTGCTTGGTTGGCCAAAAAGGGGCGTATACGTTTTTTCCTGAATATATTCAGGAAAAAACGCATACACCCTTTTTGGCCAAGTGCATTATTGTGGACGTTCTGCCTCTTTTCCTATGCTTTCAATGCAATTCCAGCCTACCTCCTGAAATCGGTTTCCTGCAATTCTGCCCCGCTTTCAAGTCCTCTTGGCAGCCTTACTTCAGTATATTTTTGGACGATAGCTGTCATTTATAACTCTGCAGGTTTGTGAATTACAGTGCCCCTGAGCTCCTTTCTTCAACTCGCTTTCTTGTGACCTGGCGGCAACACGGCAGGATGGCTTCAGGCCCTAATCTGGTTCCGGCACGGCACGCTGAGCCTTTGGTTAATTCCTTTTCCTGGTGGGAAATGAGAGTTAAATTTGCCCGTCCAGACACCTCCAGCTAGTCTGTCATTGGTTCTCGCTATTCCTGTTCATCTTCCGCAGAAATTGCAAACTGGGCCAAACAGGAGGTTAAAGGGACTGACTCTCCAAGTCGGGAGAGTGTTAGTAAAGCGTCTGGAATGTTGCACCCGAGTACCAGGGTACGAAAACTAAGACATATTTGAACATGTCTCCCGTTCAAATGGTTGATCATACTCTAGGTTCCACATGCATGTTTTAGCTAAAGGAAGAATACCTTAAACCTGGGTAGTTGAAACCCGTGGAATGGGTACCATGCAATATGACTTCAAAGGGTCTTCATTTGCTCACCGAACCTCTCCAATCCTATCACTGCTGCGCTTATGCCCCTGTACACATGCTTGATTCTCTTTCGGAGACATAGCAATCCATAGCTTTTAAGATACTTACTAGTCAGGTACATTCTTAGGAGTTTAATATGCGGTGTTGAGTCCATTTCATTGAGCAAGGAGTAGCTCTTGTGTATTCCATATTTGGCTTAAGGAACTTTATCTGTGCTCATTTCAATCTCTGGTTTTATGCAGCACCCCAACTCACCTTTCCCCTTAAGCAAGCATAAGTTGGTTTTCTAAATTTGAGACCCTGTTCTGTTCTTTAATTCATTTCCTGTGTAGCCAAGTTTATTCCGTATATTACTGATATCTTATGATGTTTCTTTTTCTGTGTGACTTATTTCAGTTAGAATCATCATACCTGAATCCACTCATTGTGCTGCTAAGGGCCTGATGACATAGATTTCATTGCTGAGTGATACTGCATTGTACGTAAGTACCACATGTTCTTTATCCATTTTTCACTTTCTGTGATATTGAACTTGTACGGTAAACGAGGTTCTTGTAAACAGAGGCGTCCCAAACTTTGGGGTGGCTGTGTCTTTTTGATTTTAATTTCCCTAAGCTATAGGACCATAAGTGGAAGTGCCCTAGGCTTGTTGCTTTGTTTTTTAGATGTTTCAGGAAACACCATACACTTCTCCCGAGTGTCTGTTGGCAATTTCCATCTCGCCCATCAGCATAACAAGGCTCCCAGTTCTCCATGGCCTGTCCTGCCTTTCTGGATTTTATGCTTTTTTCAGGTGGACCGTTTGACCGGGGGGAAGTGAGACTTCATTGTAGTGCAGATTTCCTTTGCAAGCTTGCTTGGTTGGCCAAAAAGGGCGTATGCGTTTTTAACTGAATATATTCAGGAAAAAACGCATACGCCCTTTTTGGCCAAGTGCATCATTGTGGACGTTCTGCCTCTTTTCCTATGCTTTCAATGCAATTCCAGTCTACCTGCTGAAATCGGTTTCCTGCAATTCTGACCCGCTTTCAAGTCCTCTTGGCAGCCTTACTTCAGTATATTTTTGGACGATAGCTGTCATTTATAACTCTGCAGGTTTGTGAATTACAGTGCCCCTGAGCTCCTTTCTTCAACTCGCTTTCTTGTGACCTGGCCGCAACACGGCAGGATGGCTTCAGGCCCTAATCTGGTTCCGGCACGGCACACTGAGCCTTTGGTTAATTCCTCTTCCTGGTGGGAAATGAGAGTTAAATTTGCCCGTCCAGACACCTCCAGCTAGTCTCTCATTGGTTCTCGCTATTCCTGTTCATCTTCCGCAGAAATTGCAAACTGGGCCAAACAGGAGGTTAAAGGGACTAACTCTCCAAGTCGGGAGAGTGTTAGTAAAGCGTCTGGAATGTTGCACCCGAGTACCAGGGTATGAAAACTGAGACATATTTGAACACGTCTCCCGATCACATGGTTGATCATACTCTACGTTCCACATGCATGTTTTAGGTGAAGGAAGAATACCTTAAACCTGGGTAGTTGAAACCCGTGGAATGGGTACCATGCAATATGACTTCAAAGGGTCTTCATTTCCTCACCGAACCTCTCCAATCCTATCACTGCTGCGTTTATGCCCCTGTACACATGCTTGATTCTCTTTCGGAGACATAGCAATCCATAGGTTTTAAGATACTTACTAGTCAGGTACATTCTTAGGCGTTTAATATGCGGTGTTGAGTCCATTTCGTTGAGCAAGGAGTAGCTCTTGTCTATTCCATATTTGGCTTAAGGAACTTTATCTGTGCTCATTTCGATCTCTGGTTTTATGCAGCAACCCAACTCACCTTTCCACTTAAGCAAGCATAAGTTGGTTTTCTAAATTTGAGACCCTGTTCTGTTCTGTAATTCAGTTCCTGTGTAGCCAAGTTTACATTCCGTGTATTAGTGATATCTTATGATGTTTCTTTTTCTGTGTGACTTATTTCAGTTAGAATCATCGTACCTGAATCCACTCATTGTGCTGCTAAGGGCCTGATGACATAGATTTCTTTGCTGAGTGATATTGCTTTATACGTAAATACCACAACTTCTTTATCCATTTTTCACTTTCTGCGATGTTGAACTTGTACTGTAAACGAGGTTCTTGTAAACAGAGCCATTCCAAACTTTGGGGTGGCTGTGTCTTTTTGATTTTAATTTCCCTAAGGTATAGGACCATAAGTGGAAGTGCCCTAGGCTCTGTTGCTTTGTTTTTTAGATGTTTCAGGAAACACCATACACTTCTCCCGAGTGTCTGTTGGCAATTTCCATCCCGCCCATCAGCATAACAAGGCTCCCAGTTCTCCATGGCCTGTCCTGCCTTTCTGGATTTTACACTTTTTTCAGATGGCCCTTTTGACCGGGGGGATGTGAGACTTCATTGTAGTGCAGATTTCTTTTGCAAGCTTGCTTGGTTGGCCAAAAAGGGGCGTATACGTTTTTTCCTGAATATATTCAGGAAAAAACGCATACGCCCTTTTTGGCCAAGTGCATTATTGTGGACGTTCTGCCTCCTTTCCTATGCTTTCAATGCAATTCCAGCCTACCTCCTGAAATCGGTTTCCTGCAATTCTGCCCCGCTTTCAAGTCCTCTTGGCAGCCTTACTTCAGTATATTTTTGGACGATAGCTGTCATTTATAACTCTGCAGGTTTGTGAATTACAGTGCCCCTGAGCTCCTTTCTTCAACTCGCTTTCTTGTGACCTGGCGGCAACACGGCAGGATGGCTTCAGGCCCTAATCTGGTTCCGGCACGGCACGCTGAGCCTTTGGTTAATTCCTTTTCCTGGTGGGAAATGAGAGTTAAATTTGCCCGTCCAGACACCTCCAGCTAGTCTGTCATTGGTTCTCGCTATTCCTGTTCATCTTCCGCAGAAATTGCAAACTGGGCCAAACAGGAGGTTAAAGGGACTGACTCTCCAAGTCGGGAGAGTGTTAGTAAAGCGTCTGGAATGTTGCACCCGAGTACCAGGGTACGAAAACTAAGACATATTTGAACATGTCTCCCGTTCAAATGGTTGATCATACTCTAGGTTCCACATGCATGTTTTAGCTAAAGGAAGAATACCTTAAACCTGGGTAGTTGAAACCCGTGGAATGGGTACCATGCAATATGACTTCAAAGGGTCTTCATTTGCTCACCGAACCTCTCCAATCCTATCACTGCTGCGCTTATGCCCCTGTACACATGCTTGATTCTCTTTCGGAGACATAGCAATCCATAGCTTTTAAGATACTTACAAGTCAGGTACATTCTTAGGAGTTTAATATGCGGTGTTGAGTCCATTTCATTGAGCAAGGAGTAGCTCTTGTGTATTCCATATTTGGCTTAAGGAACTTTATCTGTGCTCATTTCAATCTCTGGTTTTATGCAGCACCCCAACTCACCTTTCCCCTTAAGCAAGCATAAGTTGGTTTTCTAAATTTGAGACCCTGTTCTGTTCGGTAATTCAGTTCCTGTGTAGCCAAGTTTATTCCGTATATTACTGATATCTTATGATGTTTCTTTTTCTGTGTGACTTATTTCAGTTAGAATCATCATACCTGAATCCACTCATTGTGCTGCTAAGGGCCTGATGACATAGATTTCATTGCTGAGTGATACTGCATTGTACGTAAGTACCACAAGTTCTTTATCCATTTTTCACTTTCTATGATATTGAACTTGTACGGTAAACGAGGTTCTTGTAAACAGAGGCGTCCCAAACTTTCGGGTGGCTGTGTCTTTTTGATTTTAATTTCCCTAAGCTATAGGACCATAAGTGGAAGTGCCCTAGGCTCTGTTGCTTTGTTTTTTAGATGTTTCAGGAAACACCATACACTTCTCCCGAGTGTCTGTTGGCAATTTACATCCCGCCCATCAGCATAACAAGGCTCCCAGTTCTCCATGGCCTGTCCTGCCTTTCTGGATTTTACACTTTTTTCAGAAGACCCTTTTGACCGGGGGGAAGTGAGACTTCATTGTAGTGCAGATTTGCTTTGCAAGCTTGCTTGGTTGGCCAAAAAGGGCGTATGCGTTTTTTCCTGAATATATTCAGGAAAAAACGCATACGCTCTTTTTGGCCAAGTGCATCATTGTGGACGTTCTGCCTCTTTTCCTATGCTTTCAATGCAATTCCAGTCTACCTCCTGAAATCGGTTTCCTGCAATTCTGCCCCGCTTTCAAGTCCTCTTGGCAGCCTTACTTCAGTGTATTTTTGGACGATAGCTGTCATTTATAACTCTGCAGGTTTGTGAATTACAGTGCCCCTGAGCTCCTTTCTTCAACTCGCTTTCTTTTGAGCTGGCCGCAACACCGCAGGATGGCTTCAGGCCCTAATCTGGTTCCGGCACGGCACACTGAGCCTTTGGTTAATTCCTCTTCCTGGTGGGAAATGAGAGTTAAATTTGCCCGTCCAGACACCTCCAGCTAGTCTCTCATTGGTTCTCGCTATTCCTGTTCATCTTCCGCAGAAATTGCAAACTGGGCCAAACAGGAGGTTAAAGGGACTGACTCTCCAAGTGGTGAGAGTGTTAGTAAAGCGTCTGGAATGTTGCACCCGAGTACCAGGGTACGAAAACTGAGACATATTTGAACACGTCTCCCGATGACATGGTTGATCATACTCTAGGTTCCACATGCATGTTTTAGCTGAAGGAAGAATACCTTAAACCTGGGTAGTTGAAACCCGTGGAATGGGTACCATGCAATATGACTTCAAAGGGTCTTCATTTGCTCACCGAACCTCTCCAATCCTATCACTGCTGCGTTTATGCCCCTGTACACATGCTTGATTCTCTTTCGGAGACATAGCAATCCATAGGTTTTAAGATACTTACTAGTCAGGTACATTCTTAGGCGTTTAATATGCGGTGTTGAGTCCATTTCGTCGAGCAAGGAGTAGCTCTTGTCTATTCCATATTTGGCTTAAGGAACTTTATCTGTGCTCATTTCAATCTCTGGTTTTATGCAGCACCCCAACTCACCTTTCCCCTTAAGCAAGCATAACTTGGTTTTCTAAATTTGAGACCCTGTTCTGTTCTGTAATTCAGTTCCTCTGTAGCCAAGTTTACATTCCGTGTATTACTGGTATCTTATGATGTTTCTTTTTCTGTGTGACTTATTTCAGTTAGAATCATCATACCTGAATCCACTCATTGTGCTGCTAAGGTCCTGATGACATAGATTTCATTGCTGAGTGATACTGCATTGTACGTAAGTACCACAAGTTCTTTATCCATTTTTCACTTTCTGCGATGTTGAACTTGTACTGTAAACGAGGTTCTTGTAAACAGAGCCGTCCCAAACTTTGGGGTGGCTGTGTCTTTTTGATTTTAATTTCCCTAAGCTATAGGACCATAAGTGGAAGTGCCCTAGGCTCTGTTGCTTTGTTTTTTAGATGTTTCAGGAAACACCATACACTTCTCCGGAGTGTCTGTTGGCAATTTACATCCCGCCCATCAGCATAACAAGGCTCCCAGTTCTCCATGGCCTGTCCTGCCTTTCTGGATTTTACACTTTTTTCAGATGGTCCTTTTGATCGGGGGGAAGTGAGATTTCATTGTAGTGCAGTTTTCCTTTGCAAGCTTGCTTGGTTGGCCAAAAAGGGCGTATGTGTTTTTTCCTGAATATATTAAGGAAAAAACGCATACGCCCTTTTTGGCCAAGTGCATCATTGTGGACGTTCTGCCTCTTTTCCTATGCTTTCAATGCAATTCCAGTCTACCTCCTGAAATCGGTTTCCTGCAATTCTGCCCCGCTTTCAAGTCCTCTTGGCAGCCTTACTTCAGTATATTTTTGGACGATAGCTGTCATTTATAACTCTGCACATTTGTGAATTACAGTGCCCCTGAGCTCCGTTCTTCAACTCGCTTTCTTTTGAGCTGGCCGCAACACCGCAGAATGGCTTCAGGCCCTAATCTGTTTCCAGCACGGCACGCTGAGCCTTTGGTTATTTCCTCTTCCTGGTGGGAAATGAGAGTTAAATTTGCCCGTCCAGACACCTCCAGCTAGTCTCTCATTTGTTCTCCCTATTCGTGTTCATCTTCCACAGAAATTGCAAACTGGGCCAAACAGGAGGTTATAGGCGCTGACTCTCCAAGTGGGGAGAGTGTTAGTAAAGCGTCTGGAATGTTGCACCCGAATACCAGGGGAGGAAAACTGACACATATTTAAACACGTCTCCCATTCACATGGTTGATCATACTCTGGGTTCCACATGCATGTTTTAGCTGAAGGAAGAATACCTTAAACCTGGAGAGTTCAGACCCGTGTAATGGGTACCATACAATATGATTTCAAAAGGTCTTCATTTGCTCACCGAACCTCTCCAATCCTATCACTGCTGCGTTTATGCCCCTGTGCACACGCTTGATTCTCTTTTGGAGACATAGTAATCCATAGGTTTTAAGATACTTACTAGTCAGGTACATTCTTAGGCGTTTAATATGGGGTGTCGAGTCCATTTCGTTGAGCAAGGAGTAGCTCTTGTCTATTCCATATTTGGCTTAAGGAACTTTATCTGTGCTCATTTCAATCTCTGGTTTTATGCAGCACCCCAACTCACCTTTCCACTTAAGCAAGCATAAGTTGGTTTTATATATTTGAGACCCTGTTCTGTTCTGTAATTCAGTTCCTGTGTAGCCAAGTTTACATTCCGTGTATTACTGATATCTTATGATGTTTCTTTTTCTGTGTGACTTATTTCAGTTAGAATCATCGTACCTGAATCCACTCATTGTGCTGCTAAGGGCCTGATGACATAGATTTCATTGCTGAGTGATATTGCTTTGTACGTAAGTACCACAAGTTCTTTATCCATTTTTCACTTTCTGCGATGTTGAACTTGTACTGTAAACGAGGTTCTTGTAAACAGAGGCGTCCCAAACTTTGGGGTGGCTGTGTCTTTTTTATTTTAATTTCCCTAAGCTATAGGACCATAAGTGGAAGTGCCCTAGGCTCTGTTGCTTTGTTTTTTAGATGATTCAGGAAACACCATACACTTCTCCTGAGTGTCTGTTGGCAATTTACATACCGCCCATCAGCATAACAAGGCTCCCAGTTCTCCATGGCCTGTCCTGCCTTTCTGGATTTTACACTTTTTTCAGATGGTCCTTTTGACCGGGGGGAAGTGAGACTTCATTGTAGTGCAGGTTTCCTCTGCAAGCTTGCTTGGTTGGCCAAAAAGGGCGTATGCGTTTTTTCCTGAATATATTCAGGAAAAAACGCATACGCCCTTTTTGGCCAATTGCAACATTGTGGACGTTCTGCCTCTTTTCCTATGCTTTCAATGCAATTCCAGTCTACCTCCTGAAATCGGTTTCCTGCAATTCTGCCCCGCTATCAAGTCCTCTTGGCAGCCTTACTTCAGTATATTTTTGGACGATAGCTGTCATTGATAACTCTGCAGGTTTGTGCACTACAGTGCCCCTGAGCTCCTTTCTTCAACTCGCTTTCTTTTGAGCTGGCCGCAACACCACAGGATGGCTTCAGGCCCTAATCTGGTTCCGGCACGGCACGCTGAGCCTTTGGTTATTTGCTCTTCCTGGTGGGAAATGAGAGTTAAATTTGCCCGTCCAGACACCTCCAGCTAGTTACTCATTGGTTCTCCCTATTCCTCTTCATCTTCCGCAGAAAATGCAAACTGGGCCAAACAGGAGGTTAAAGGGACTGACTCTCCAAGTCGGGAGAGTGTTAGTAAAGCGTCTGGAATGTTGCACCCTAGTACCAGGGTACGAAAACTGAGACATATTTGAACATGTCTCCCGTTCACACAGTTGATCATATTCTGGGTTCCACATGCATGTTTTAGCTGAAGGAAGAATACCTTAAACCTGGAGAGTTGAGACCCGTGGAATGGGTACCATGCAATATGACTTCAAAGGGTCTTCATTTGCTCACCGAACCTCTCCAATCCTATCACTGCTGCGTTTATGCCCCTGTACACACGCTTGATTCTCTTTTGGAGACATAGCAATCCATAGGTTTTAAGATACATACTAGTCAGGTACATTCTTAGGCGTTTAATATGGGGTGTTGAGTCCATTTCGTTGAGCAAGGAGTAGCTCTTGTCTATTCCATATTTGGCTTAAAGAACTTTATCTGTGCTCATTTCAATCTCTGGTTTTATGCAGCTCCCCAACTCACCTTTCCCCTTAAGCAAGCATAAGTTGGTTTTCTAAATTTGAGACCCTGTTCTGTTCTGTAATTCAGTTCCTGTGTAGCCAAGTTTCCATTCCGTGTATTACTGATATCTTATGATGTTTCTTTTTCTGTGTGACTTATTTCAGTTAGAATCATCGTACCTGAATCCACTCATTGTGCTGCTAAGGGCCTGATGACATAGATTTCATTGCTGAGTGATATTGCTTTGTACGTAAGTACCACAAGTTCTTTATCCATTTTTCACTTTCTGCGATGTTGAACTTGTACTGTAAACGAGGTTCTTGTAAACAGAGGCGTCCCAAATTTTGGGGTGGCTGTGTCTTTTTGATTTTAATTTCCCTAAGCTATGGGACCATAAGTGGAAGTGCCCTAGGCTCTGTTGCTTTGTTTTTTAGATGTTTCAGGAAACACCATACACTTCTCCCCAGTGTCTGTTGGCAATTAACATCCCGCCCATCAGCATAACAAGGCTCCCAGTTCTCCATGGCCTGTCCTGCCTTTCTGGATTTTACACTTTTTTCAGATGGCCCTTTTGACCGGGTGGAAGTGAGACTTCATTGTAGTGCAGGTTTCCTTTGCAAGCTTGCTTGGTTGGCCAAAAAGGGCGTATGCGTTTTTTCCTGAATATATTCAGGAAAAACGCATACGCCCTTTTTGGCCAAGTGCATCATTGTGGACGTTCTGCCTCTTTTCCTATGCTTTCAATGCAATTCCAGTCTACCTCCTGAAATCGGTTTCCTGCAATTCTGCCCCGCTTTCAAGTCCTCTTGACAGCCTTACTTCAGTATATTTTTGGACGATAGCTGTCATTTATAACTCTGCAGGTTTGTGAATTACAGTGCCCCTGAGCTCCTTTCTTCAACTCGCTTTCTTGTGAGCTGGCCGCAACACCGCAGGATGGCTTCAGGCACTAATGTGGTTCCGGCACGGCACGCTGAGCCTTTGGTTAATTCCTCTTCCTGGTGGGAAATGAGAGTTAAATTTGCCCGTCCAGACACCTCCAGCTAGTCTCTCATTGGTTCTCGCTATTCCTGTTCATCTTCCGCAGAAATTGCAAACTGGGCCAAACAGGAGGTTAAAGGGACTGACTCTCCAAGTCGGGAGAGTGTTAGTAAAGCGTCTGGAATGTTGCACCCGAGTACCAGGGTACGAAAAGTGAGACATGTTTGAACATGTCTCCCGATCACATGGTTGATCATACTCTAGGTTCCACATGCATGTTTTAGCTGAAGGAAGAATACCTGAAACCTGGGTAGTAGAAACCCGTGGAATGGGTACCATGCAATATGACTTCAAAGGGTCTTCATTTGCTCACCGAACCTCTCCAATCCTATCACTGCTGCGTTTATGCCCCTGTACACATGCTTGATTCTCTTTCGGAGACATAGCAATCCATAGGTTTTAAGATACTTACTAGTCAGGTACATTCTTAGGCGTTTAATATGCGGTGTTGAGTCCATTTCGTTGAGCAAGGAGTAGCTCTTGTCTATTCCATATTTGGCTTAAGGAACTTTATCTGTGCTCATTTCGATCTCTGGTTTTATGCAGCACCCCAACTCAACTTTACCCTTAATTAAGCATAAGTTGGTTTTCTAAATTTGAGACCCTGTTCTATTCTGTAATTCATTTCCTGTGTAGCCAAGTTTATTGCGTGTATTACTGAATCTTATGATGTTTCTTTTTCTGTGTGACTTTTTTCAGTTAGAATCATCATACCTGAATCCACTCATTGTGCTGCTAAGGGCCTGATGACATAGATTTCATTGCTGAGTGATATTGCTTTGTAAGTAAATACCACAACTTCTTTATCCATTTTTCACTTTCTGCGATGTTGAACTTGTACTGTAAACGAGGTTCTTGTAAACAGAGGCATCCCAAACTTTGGGGTGGCTGTGTCTTTTTGATTTTAATTTCCCTAAGCTATAGGACCATAATTGGCAGTGCCCTAGGCTCTGTTGCTTTGTTTTTTAGATGTTTCAGGAAACACCATACACTTCTCCCGAGTGTCTGTTGGCAATTTACATCCCGCCCATCAGCATAACAAGGCTCCCAGTTCTCCATGGCCTGTCCTGCCTTTCTGGATTTTACCCTTTTCTCAGATGGCCCTTTTGACCGGGGGGAAGTGAGACTTCATTGTAGTGCAGATTTCCTTTGCAAGCTTGCTTGGTTGGCCAAAAAGGGCGTATGCGTTTTTTCCTGAATATATTTAGGAAAAAACGCATACGCCCTTTTTGGCCAAGTGCATCATTGTGGACGTTCTGCCTCTTTTCCTATGCTTTCAATGCAATTCCAGTCTACCTCCTGAAATCGGTTTCCTGCAATTCTGCCCCGCTTTCAAGTCCTCTTGGCAGCCTTACTTCAGTATATTTTTGGATGATAGCTGTCATTTATAACTCTGCAGGTTTGTGAATAACAGTGTCCCTGAGCTCCTTTCTTCAACTCGCTTTCTTTTGAGCTGGCCGCAACACCGCAGGATGGCTCCAGGCCCTAATCTGGTTCTAGCACGGCACGCTGAGCCTTTGGTTAATTCCTCTTCCTGGTGGGAAATGAGAGTTAAATTTGCCCGTCCAGACACCTCCAGCTAGTCTCTCATTGGTTCTCGCTATTCCTGTTCATCTTCCGCAGAAATTGCAAACTGGGCCAAACAGGAGGTTAAAGGGACTGACTCTCCAAGTCGGGAGAGTGTTAGTAAAGCGTCTGGAATGTTGCACCCGAGTACCAGGGTACGAAATCTGAGACATATTTGAACACGTCTCCCGATCACATGGTTGATCATACTCTAGGTTCCACATGCATGTTTTAGCTGAAGGAAGAATACCTTAAACCTGGGTAGGTGAAACCCGTGGAATGGGTACCATGCAATATGACTTCAAAGGGTCTTCATTTGCTCACCGAACCTCTCCAATCCTATCACTGCTGTGTTTATGCCCCTGTACACACGCTTGATTCTCTTTTGGAGACATAGCAATCCATAGATTTTAAGATACTTACTAGTCAGGTACATTCTTAGGCGTTTAATATGCGGTGTTGAGTCCATTTCGTTGAGCAAGGAGTAGCTCTTGTCTATTCCATATTTGTCTTAAGGAACTTTATCTGTGCTCATTTCAATCTGTGGTTTTATGCAGCTCCCCAACTCACCTTTCCCCTTAAGCAAGCATAAGTTGGTTTCCTAAATTTGAGACCCTGTTCTGTTCTGTAATTCAGTTCCTGTGTAGCCAAGTTTACATTCCGTGTATTACTGATATCTTATGATGTTTCTTTTTCTGTGTGACTTATTTCAGTTAGAATCATCGTACCTGAATCCACTCATTGTGCTGCTAAGGGCCTGATGACATAGATTTCATTGCTGAGTGATATTGCTTTGTACGTAAGTACCACAAGTTCTTTATCCATTTTTCACTTTCTGCGATGTTGAACTTGTACTGTAAACGAGGTTCTTGTAAACAGAGGCGTCCCAAATTTTGGGGTGGCTGTGTCTTTTTGATTTTAATTTCCCTAAGCTATGGGACCATAAGTGGAAGTGCCCTAGGCTCTGTTGCTTTGTTTTTTAGATGTTTCAGGAAACACCATACACTTTTCCCGAGTGTCTGTTGGCAATTTACATCCCGCCCATCAGCATAACAAGGCTCCCAGTTCTCCATGGCCTGTCCTGCCTTTCTGGATTTTACACTTTTTTCAGATGGCCCTTTTGACCGGGTGGAAGTGAGACTTCATTGTAGTGCAGGTTTCCTTTGCAAGCTTGCTTGGTTGGCCAAAAAGGGCGTATGCGTTTTTTCCTGAATATATTCAGGAAAAAACGCATACGCCCTTTTTGGCCAAGTGCATCATTGTGGACGTTCTGCCTCTTTTCCTATGCTTTCAATGCAATTCCAGTCTACCTCCTGAAATCGGTTCCCTGCAATTCTGCCCCGCTTTCAAGTCCTCTTGACAGCCTTACTTCAGTATATTTTTGGACGATAGCTGTCATTTATAACTCTGCAGGTTTGTGAATTACAGTGCCCCTGAGCTCCTTTCTTCAACTCGCTTTCTTGTGAGCTGGCCGCAACACCGCAGGATGGCTTCAGGCCCTAATCTGGTTCCGGCATGGCATGCTGAGTCTTTGGTTATTTCCTCTTCCTGGTGGGAAATGAGAGTTAAATTTGCCCGTCCAGACACCTCCAGCTAGTCTCTCATTGGTTCTCGCTATTCCTGTTCATCTTCCGCAGAAATTGCAAACTGGGCCAAACAGGAGGTTAAAGGGACTGACTCTCCAAGTTGGGAGAGTGTTAGTAAAGCGTCTGGAATGTTGCACCCGAGTACCAGGGGAGGAAAACTGAGACATATTTGAACACGTCTCCCGTTCCCATGGTTCATCGTACTCTGGGTTCCACATGCATGTTTTAGCTGAAGGAAGAATACCTTAAACCTGGAGAGTTGAGAACCGTGGAATGGGTACCATGCAATATGAATTCAAAGGTCTTCATTTGCTCACCGAACCTCTCCAATCCTATCACTGCTGCGTTTATGTCCCTGTGCACACGCTTGATTCTCTTTTGGAGACATAGCAATCCATAGGTTTTAAGATACTTACTAGTCAGGTATATTCTTAGGCGTTTAATATGGGGTGTTGAGTCCATTTCGTTGAGCAAGGAATAGCTCTTGTCTATTCCATATTTGGCTTAAGGAACTTTATCTGTGCTCATTTCAATCTCTGGTTTTATGCAGCACCCCAACTCACCTTTCCCCTTAAGCAAGCATAAGTTGGTTTCCTAAATTTGAGACCCTGTTCTGTTCTGTAATTCAGTTCCTGTGTAGCCAAGTTTACATTCCGTGTATTACTGATATCTTATGATGTTTCTTTTTCTGTGTGACTTATTTCAGTTAGAATCATCGTACCTGAATCCACTCATTGTGCTGCTAAGGGCCTGATGACATAGATTTCATTGCTGAGTGATATTGCTTTGTACGTAAGTACCACAAGTTCTTTATCCATTTTTCACTTTCTGCGATGTTGAACTTGTACTGTAAACGAGGTTCTTGTAAACAGAGGCGTCCCAAACTTTGGGGTGGCTGTGTCTTTTTTATTTTAATTTCCCTAAGCTATAGGACCATAAGTGGAAGTGCCCTAGGCTCTGTTGCTTTGTTTTTTAGATGTTTCAGGAAACACCATACACTTCTACTGAGTGTCTGTTGGCAATTTACATGCCGCCCATCAGCATAACAAGGCTCCCAGTTCTCCATGGCCTGTCCTGCCTTTCTGGATTTTACACTTTTTTCAGATGGTCCTTTTGACCGGGGAGAAGTGAGACTTCATTGTTGTGCAGGTTTCCTCTGCAAGCTTGCTTGGTTGGCCAAAAAGGGCGTATGCGTTTTTTCCTGAATATATTTAGGAAAAAACGCATACGCCCTTTTTGGCCAAGTGCATCATTGTGGACGTTCTGCCTCTTTTCCTATGCTTTCAATGCAATTCCAGTCTACCTCCTGAAATCGGTTTCCTGCAATTCTGCCCCGCTTTCAAGTCCTCTTGGCAGCCTTACGTCAGTATATTTTTGGATGATAGCTGTCATTTATAACTCTGCAGGTTTGTGAATAACAGTGCCCCTGAGCTCCTTTCTTCAACTCGCTTTCTTTTGAGCTGGCCGCAACACCGCAGGATGGCTTCAGGCCCTAATCTGGTTCCGGCATGGCATGCTGAGTCTTTGGTTATTTCCTCTTCCTGGTGGGAAATGAGAGTTAAATTTGCCCGTCCAGACACCTCCAGCTAGTCTCTCATTGGTTCTCCCTATTCCTGTTCATCTTACACAGAAATTGCAAACTGGGCCAAACAGGAGGTTAAAGGCACTGACTCTCCAAGGGGGAGAGTGTTAGTAAAGCGTCTGGAATGTTGCACCCGAGTACCAGGGGAGGAAAACTGAAAAATATTTGAACACGTCTCCCGTTCCCATGGTTCATCGTACTCTGGGTTCCACATGCATGTTTTAGCTGAAGGAAGAATACCTTAAACCTGGAGAGTTGAGACCCGTGGAATGGGTACCATGCAATATGACTTCAAAGGTCTTCATTTGCTCACCGAACCTCTCCAATCCTATCACTGCTGCGTTTATGTCCCTGTACACACGCTTGATTCTCTTTTGGAGACATAGCAATCCATAGGTTTTAAGATACTTACTAGTCAGGTACATTCTTAGGCGTTTAATATGGGGTGTTGAGTCCATTTCGTTGAGCAAGGAATAGCTCTTGTCTATTCCATATTTGGCTTAAGGAACTTTATCTGTGCTCATTTCAATCTCTGGTTTTATGCAGCACCCCAACTCACCTTTCCCCTTAAGCAAGCATAAGTTGGTTTTCTAAATTTGAGACCCTGTTCTGTTTTGGAATTCAGTTCCTGTGTAGCCAAGTTTACATTCCGTGTATTAGTGATATCTTATGATGTTTCTTTTTCTGTGTGACTTATTTCAGTTAGAATCATCGCACCTGAATCCACTCATTATGCTGCTACGGGCCTGATGACATAGATTTCATTGCTGAGTGATACTTCATTGTACGTAAGTACCACAAGTTCTTTATCCATTTTTCACTTTTTGCGATGTTGAACTTGTACTGTAAACTAGGTTCTTGTAAACAGAGGCGTCCCAAAGTTTGGGGTGGCTCTGTCTTTTTGATTTTAATTTCCCTAAGCTATAGGACCATAAGTGGAAGTGCCCTAGGCTCTGTTGCTTTGTTTTTTAGATGTTTCAGGAAACACCATACACTTCTCCGGAGTGTCTGTTGGCAATTTACATCCCGCCCATCAGCATAACAAGGCTTCCAGTTCTCCATGGACTGTCCTGCCTTTCTGGATTTTACACTTTTTTCAGATGGCCCTTTTGACCGGGGGGAAGTGAGACTTCATTGTAGTGCAGATTTCCTTTGCAAGCTTGCTTGGTTGGCCAAAAAGGGCGTATGCGTTTTTTCCTGAATATATTCAGGAAAAAACGCATACGCCCTTTTTGGCCAAGTGCATCATTGTGGACGTTCTGCCTCTTTTCCTATGCTTTCAATGCAATTCCAGTCTACCTCCTGAAATCGGTTTCCTGCAATTTTGCCCCGCTTTCAAGTCCTCTTGGCAGCCTTACTTCAGTATATTTTTGGACGATAGCTGTCATTTATAACTCTGCAGGTTTGTGCATTACAGTGTCCCTGAGCTCCTTTCTTCAACTCGCTTTCTTGTGAGCTGGCCGCAACACCGCAGGATGGCTTCAGGCCCTAATCTGGTTCCGGCACGGCACACTGAGCCTTTGGTTAATTCCTCTTCCCGGTTGGAAATGAGAGTTAAATTTGCCCGTCCAGACACCTCCAGGTAGTCTCTCATTGGTTCTCGCTATTCCTGTTCATCTTCCGCAGAAATTGCAAACTGGGCCAAACAGGAGGTTAAAGGCGCTGACTCTCCAAGTGGGGAGAGTGTTAGTAAAGCGTCTGGAATGTTGCACCCGAGTACCAGGCGAGAAAAACTGAGACATATTTGAACACGTCTCCCGTTCACACTGTTGATCATACTCTGGGTTCCACATGCATGTTTTAGCTGAAGGAAGAATACCTTAAACCTGGAGAGTTGAGACCCGTGGAATGGGTACCATGAAATATTACTTCAAAGGGTCTTCATTTGCCTACCGATCCTCTCCAATCCTATCACTGCTGCATTTATGCCCCTGTACACACGTTTGATTCTCTTTTGGAGACATAGCAATCCATAGGTTTTAAGATACTTACTAGTCAGGTACATTCTTAGGCGTTTAATATGGGGTGTTGAGGCCATTTCGTTGAGCAAGGAGTAGCTCTTGTCTATTCCATATTTGGCTTAAGGAATTTTATCTGTGCTCATTTCAATCTCTGGTTTTATGCAGCACCCCAACTCACCTTTCCCCTTAAGCAAGCATAAGTTGGTTTTCTAAATTTGAGACCATGTTCTGTTTTGGAATTCAGTTCCTGTGTAGCCAAGTTTACATTCCGTGTATTAGTGATATCTTATGATGTTTCTTTTTCTGTGTGACTTATTTCAGTTAGAATCATCGTACCTGAATCCACTCATTATGCTGCTATGGGCCTGATGACATAGATTTCATTGCTGTGTGATACTGCATTGTACGTAAGTACCACAAGTTCTTTATCCATTTTTCACTTTCTGTGATATTGAACTTGTACGGTAAACGAGGTTCTTGTAAACAGAGGCGTCCCAAACTTTGGGGTGGCTGTGTCTTTTTGATTTAAATTTCCCTAAGCTATAGGACCATACGTGGAAGTTCCCTAGGCTCTGTTGCTTTGTTTTTTAGATGTTTCAGGAAACACCATACACTTCTCCGGAGTGTCTGTTGGCAATTTACATCCCGCCCATCAGCATAACAAGGCTCCCAGTTCTCCATGGCCTGTCCTGCCTTTCTGGATTTTACACTTTTTTCAGATGGCCCTTTTGACCGTGGGGGAAGTGAGACTTCATTGTAGTGCAGATTTCGTTTGCAAGCTTGCTTGGTTGGCCAAAAAGGGCGTACGCGTTTTTTCCTGAATATATTCAGGAAAAAACGCGTACGCCCTTTTTGGCCAAGTGCATCATTGTGGACGTTCTGCCTCTTTTCCTATGCTTTCAATGCAATTCCAGTCTACCTCCTGAAATCGGTTTCCTGCAATTTTGCACGGCTTTCAAGTCCTCTTGGCAGCCTTACTTCAGTATATTTTTGGACGATAGCTGTCATTTATAACTCTGCAGGTTTGTGAATTACAGTGCCCCTGAGCTCCTTTCTTCAACTCGCTTTTTTGTGACCTGGCCGCAACACAGCAGGATGGCTTCAAGCCCTAATCT